>NC_092872.1:28689978-28969676 GCF_028372415.1 Notamacropus eugenii | reverse complement strand
GGAGAGGAGAGGTGAGGAGAGGACAGGAGAGAAAAGAGAAAAAAAGACGTATGAGGTTCATTAATAGTTTCCTAATGGGTGCTGAGTGAAATCCAAACCTCCTGGCCTTGCATTCAAGGCCCTCTGTGATTTGATGCCAAGCTACATCTCCAGATTCCTTTCCACATACTCTATGCTCCAACTAATCTGCCCTCCTGTGCTTTCCCATTTCCATAGTCTTTGTGAACAAATTTCCTATGTGTATTCCCACCCCCATTTCACCTATTGAACTCCTACCCCACCCTTTAAAATACAGCTGAAACACCACTTTCCCTGATTTCATTCTCCCATTGTTTATTTTCCTTCCTGGAATTTCACAGAGAATTTTGTTGGTACCTCTCTAACATGTTTATATTATTTGGAATTCTCATTACCTATTTGTACAACTCATCCCTTGATAAGACCGCACTCTCCATAAGCACTACAGGGCCGTGTCTTATCTAAATTTTCTACCTCCCTCAAGTGTTAGGATGAAAAGATTTTGTTCACAAGAAGCCACTTAATAAATGTATGTTATTAAAATGAATTAATCTTATGATATCTAGTTCCATGGATTGCAAATACATAGCATTTCACAATTCAAAAAATTAGATGATAACAATTTATTAAGAAAGGGGAAAAAATACAAAACTTCAAGGAAAGCATTCTCCTGAAACACATAATGATGAATATACATATTTTTCCCTTTGTATTTGATGTTAGTGGCTCAAGAAAGCAATTCAGAGTGGGGAGGGTCATGAGTTCAAAGTCTTAGACCAGAGTCCAACAAGTTCAATCCACTCATTGCACAGATGAGGGAACAGAGGCGAAGAAGTTAAGTGACTTGTCCAAGGTAAAGCAAAGGAATGAAGCCTTCCAATCAAGATTTCATCTGACTATAACAATCAATAACGATGCATTGTAGCTAAAGAGTTAATCTTTAGCAACTCCAGTAAAGAAGACTGATGGCAAATTGCCCATCATTCTTTTAGACAGAGCTTGTCAAAAAAACTAGGGCAGCTTGTCCAGCTCAGCAGTCAACTGATTCCTAGTGAGCTCAATGGGGCTCCCAGCCAAGCCCTGAGATTGCTGCCAGCCCCTTGGGTATTCAAAGGCCAAGTTCCAATGTGGTTTACTTTGCCAGAATCACATGGTGTCAGTGCTATTTTCTCCCAACCAGAATAACCAGTCATTCAGGTTACTGCAAATGGTATGCAAACAAATGGTATCAGCTCAGCAAAGCCTACACTTCACTTTGAGAGGTTCCACACACACAAAAAGGTGCTGCTCACCGTTTCATTACGTGTTCTAGGGGTCTCTTGAGGCATACTGCCGCAGATAACTAATACTGACATGTCAGGTAGACTGACCCAAATCCTATTTTGGAAGGGAATTGTACAGATCATTTTAATGAGCAGGAATTACCTTGAATCACCGAAACTTCAATATGAAGAAGGAAAACAAAAAACTCCAATACATTTAACTTTCATAAACTCTATCTGAGCAACCACAGTTCTGCTACTAACCTATGATCTGACCTCCTCAAGTGAGTCTTTGGACCTCACTTTCTTTAACATAAACGCAGAAGTTGGATTAGCCAATTTCTAAGGATACATTTCTTCTCTACTAGTTATTAGTGGGTACTTTCTGCAAAGGTTTTGGATATTCAACCATCTTTGCTTAAGTTTTACGAAGGGATTTTTATGCACATATAGTCACATTCTTTGCACTCTGGTAAGGTGGATATCAATATCGGTTGCTATAAAGAGATTTTTCTGGTGTTTCTTTATTTTCTAGACTATAAGAGTTTGAGGGCAAGAGAGATGTCTTGTCTATGTTTCTCTTGTCTTTGGCAGACTAGCACAGTGCATTGCCTGCATCAGCCACTAAATAAATGTTTGTTCTGTGGGATTGTACAATACTGCTAGGCTGTGTAAATTTAAGGGTGACCATGGTTAGTTTGGAGTCTGTTTTTTAATGGTAACAGCTTATTTCCCTAAAAGATAAGCTATTTTACTCATATCTCCTCAAATATCATGTTACATAATTGGAGGGAAAATCCATTTTTAACAAGCCTCTTGTCTAGAGTAAAAAAAGTTGAAGGTCAGAACAATTAAAGCCTGGCAGAAAATAAGCTAATTTTCATTGACTTTAACTTATCTTTCCACTGCTTTTTTCAGTATTTCCACTATCATCTATCATCTTTTTTCCACTGTGATTTTATTATAATCCCTTGAGAACTAGTGACACAGAATGCATTTTTTTTTTACCAAAATAAATGGGCCTGTCTTCAGGAAGCATAATTTTAAAAAAATTAATTTACTGTATTGCATTATATTTTCTACTTGGTTTCTAAATACGCAGAACCACAAAGCATTAACACCAAAAGGAATCACTAAGAATATGTAGTCCATCCCTCTTGTTTTACAGAAGAGGAAAGTAAAACCTAGAGAAGGGAAGAGTGACTAGAAACCAGTTCTCTTGACTCGTGGTGCTTTCCGCTTTCCTTTACAACAAAATGTTCATGTAAGTTTTTAGCTTCCTGTCTGTTATTTTTAACTGGCTTTTACATATGGAAAAAAGAAGAGAAAACATGTGCTCTGTAAGAATCATAACTGGCTTTTTCACCTGGAAAAAAAAAGAGAGGGAAAACATACTGTGTAAGAACCATAACTAATTTCAGAAGAGTATTTTTAAAACTTAAGATGCCCCCTCAGATATAATTTGCAAAAACTGCATAACAAAATCTAATAAGTCCATTAGTTTTACTAAAAAAAATGAATTTACTGTACTCCATTATGCATGCAGCAGGAATCATTGCTAATTAGGATTTACAAAGATAAAGAAGAAAATGGTGAGGTACAAGGTTCTTAAATTTTACTTACATAAATTTACCTCTCCTTCTTTGTTAAACTATCCAGGGTTTTCGAGGTGGAAAACAAGTGACTTTCTATCCCCTCCCACCTAACACATAACTGTACCTATGATTATCATCTATATTCACCTCTGGTAAACCAGTTGTTCCTGTAGGCAGAAACAGTGCATGCGATAAGGAAGCAACAGTAAAAAGTAAAAACAAAGCATAAAAATTTCCTTTATAGCAACATTTAATTTTAGGTATTATAAAATACCTAACTATGAAAAAAGTTCAGGTCTTGCTATCACTAAACATTCTCAAGATCCAAAATTATTTCCATAGTCATCCCCACAAAATGAGGTGCTAAGATTGATCTAGAAGTATATTTCTTTGAGCTTGGTAGGGATTTTTTGATCTCCCAGATATATCATACTCTCATGGGCTGAGTGTAGTAGCAGAAATGAAAAAAAAAAAACATATAAAGCCTAGTATATGCAAACCTCTTTGGATGAAAAGGGATCAACTTTTATGCAATGAGTCCAAAGGTCACCACTAGTTAAAATATATTTGGACAATTTGGCAATTCCCTAGATTGCAGTTCTAAGGAAAAATGGGCATGGTGTTGAGGAACCACAGGTAGGGTATTTTTGTTTTCTCCCCGGACTTAACCAGTCCAACCTCGTCCAAGAAGATTGAGGTGCATTTTGTGGTAAATGAAAAATATTAAATCAATCAAATGGTATATAATTAATACAGAATCTGCCACATTATGCTCCCAATATTCTGATAAGATAAACAACCTGGAAAGTTGCAACTTTTCTGACTGAACTAAGTAGCAATTCATTATAAAGTAGTCTAATTCAGTGTTTCTCCAAATGTGTTATGTAATTTCTTGTATTATTCCTGTTTATAATAAAAATGTTTAATATTTATTTATGGCATAACTAAATAACTTATCTATGATATAATTTATATTCTTCTCATTTATTCAACTGATGGTTTGGGAGTGGGAGAGTGGGGCAGGGTAGAGAAGAGGAAAGACTAACTCCTATTTTGTGGGGTATATGGTTAGAGCGCTGAAGTAGTATTCACAGTGAAAATATTTGAGGACCTAGATCTAGTGGTCTTGAAGAGTTAATTCATTATCTAACAGGGTTAAAAGTCATTTTAGCTTTCAGGCTGAGAAAAATCTGGATAAACTTTAGAATTTTAGGCAACAACCTGAACAATTGCTATTTTGCTAGAGAATGTAACACTGCTAGTAAAATTATCCAAATAGAACAAGTGCTTGCTCTCTAATTGGTTATTTATATCTTTTTATCTTGGTACCTCATTGGGCCTACAGCACCACTATGGTAGCAAAGACTGCCCATGAGGACACTATCATGGTGTGGTATGGGTAAGCTCCTTGAGGAGTATTCCCACCTTTTCTATCCCATTCAGGATTAGCAAACTAGCACAATGCTTTGCATATAGTAAGCATTGAATAAATGTTTGCTGATTTTTTTTTTTAAACTGAAGTGACAGCTTTAGTTTAGTACTCTGGCCAAATAGCCATAAAGATTTAACAAAGCATGATAGAAAAGTCTGCATGCTTATCACCAGGAGTAAGAGTGATACGTAACATAATGAACAAGAACAGCTTGTTCTTGTTTCCATTTATATAAAGTGATTTACAGGGAGTAACTGATTAATCTTCCCAACACCCTTGCGAAATAGATAAGAAATAATTATAACCCCCCTTTTATAGATGGAGAAGGTGAGGTGTGGGGAAGTTGAGTACTTTCTCAAAGTCACAATGCCAATCACCATAAGACTAAAGAAATCTTAGGTGGCAGACATAAAGTGTGCCTGTGGCCTTGAGGCCACATGTGGTGGTCCTCAAGTGTGGCCCTTTGACTAAATCCAAAATTCACAGAACAAATTCCCTTAATGAAAGGGAAAACTGTAAAACTTGTACTCAGTCAAAAGGCCAAAGCCAAGGACCTAGAAGGCCACATGTGGACTTGAGACCACACGTTCCCCACCCATGGTTGCATATTTTATGCAACTCTTCATTTGATAGGAATTTAGTAGTAATAAAAAAAAATCAAATGATATACTGATTGACAACTGTATGGTGTAAGAGTTAGCTCAAGATTTCTAAGTTGCCTTAGATTTTCTTCTACTTCTAATTATTTTACAGAGAATCTTAGATTTTAACTGCTTTTTTCAGGTCAGATCTAGAAGCACTTATCAACTACCTATTGTGAGCCAAGCCTTATGGCAAGGGATACAAAGAAAGGCAAAAACAGAAGTCTAACTTAAAATAGTAATTCTTCCTTATCCAATGTTTTCATCTTCAAAATAAGGTAAAAACTCAGTGATTTCTAAGACTCATTCATCCCTAACATTCTATAATTCCTATCCATCCCAACAGGGAAAGAAGAGGAAAAGGCCTCCAACCTCTGGAGCAACTGGAGAATTCTTCTAAAACACAGAGAAAAATTCCATGACCATGTGCTTATTTCTTTGTCCTATCCTTGCCATCCAATTCATCTTCCAAATTTGCAGCAAAAAATTAGGGATTAAAAAAAAAACAGAGCAAATATTTTTCCACCTATAATTATCTTTTTATAAAACCATAAACAGCAAACACATGTGGATTAATGTAGAAAATAAGCAAAATACATATTAAGTATATGCTACATATTAAGCATACATTTCATCTGAAGTCCCAAAAAAGTATAATTGTATATGTTTTGTCTCCCAAATTCAAAATAAAAGAGTTTCTTTCAAAGGGTTTAGGCCTCTTTTGCATTTGAATAAAATGGACAGCAAGTTTTCACCTCCTGCTTGCATTGCTATAAGGAAAAGAGGAAAAAGAAAGAGAGATTACTTGGGAAATGGAAAGGAATGAACCAGCTGGGTCTGCTAAGGGAGTTCATTTTTTTTTCAATGAGATGAACATTTATTAAATACCTGCAATGTTCCAGGCACTGTGCTGGGGATACAAATAAGAAAAAGACAGTTCTTGCCCTACTGGGGTTTGCAATCTAATGGGGAAAGATAATACACAAAGGGAAGGTGGAAATGGAAGAGTAGGAGGAAAGCCAGCACAATGATGAGGATGGAACAGAATCCAAAGAATGCAGCTCATGGAAAATGGCTGGCCAGAGAGTCCTCTTTAAATGGAGGGTTTGAGAGGAGTTTTTGCTCCATCCTCCTTCCCTCTGAACAAAGGAGAAGAGGCTATTGCGAGCACTGCTGACATGTGAGTACCAAAGCTGATGCAAATTCTGAGATGATAAGTTTCCTAGTGATAAGGGGTTTTTTTTTGTTTTTTGTTTTTTTCTGGGGCCATAAGGATGGTGGAATCAAATTCAAGGAGTATAGCCAGTAGTAGAAATTAAAAACTTTACCTAGGGTGAGTAAAGATAAAATGGCTGAACTGGAACTCTTCTAAGGCGCATGGGATGGGTGGAAGTAAGGGGTAGGAGGGTAGAATATAAAGAGCTTTATTGTAAGAGACAGGAAGGAAATGACTACCACATCTTCCAGGGGAGGGGTTCTTCCAAAGAGGGCTGAAGAGGGTGAGAAAGACCTAGTCAACTACACTATGTCTTAGGGAAACATCCCTGTATCAAGAGAAGGGGCTGAAGGGAAAGAGGGGTGTGTGTGTGTGTGTGTGTGTGTGTGTGTGTGTGTGTGTGTGTGTGTGTGTGTGTGTGTGTGTGTTTATATGAGAGAAGAAGGTATGACCCAGGAAAGAAGCAGCAGGTGAAATCTACAGTCAACTAAAAATGTTTATGGGCAATTCGATTGCCAAATAGTACTAAGATCAGGTTTTCATTCTGATAAGCACCAGGGTCAGTTGCTGACCTAGTGAATTCCTTAGGAATAGCTAAAGCAGGAGGTGGAAAACCTCAGGAACCTTTATATAATGAAATAGTTGATTCAAAAAATGAAACCATTAATGGGTCCTTTATTGTTTCTTTGTTTTAGAATATATTAGCATAAGTAGGCAGATTTGTCTGTTATAACTATAAAGAAATATGATGTGTTGCAAGCAAAATGAGTTTTATATTTGTTTTTTAAGTACATAATACATCCTATAATTAAGTTCTAATTAAACAATGCATTTCAATAAACTAAATGAACCTTATAGATGGGTCTTTCGGGTTAGGCGTCTTGTATGTCCTTTTATGAACATGCTAAACCTTCACTGAAGTTAATAGGGCCCCTTGATTACTCATTCTCTAATATGAATTCAGAAGAAGGGATGGCACTGTTTATCATCACTGAGAACCAAGAGTGACTTTCATTCAGATCTACTACTTTTATAATTGATCTGATCTAACACAGCAATTTATTCCAACAAAGCAATTTAACCCACAGGCTGTTTAACCTTGGATGCTTATTAGTAAAGGAACAGTGATTTCAGATCTAAGCTGAATAATTTAGTGCCCCTAGTCAAAGAACTTTGTTATTGAGACAGAGGTGTATGTAATCTATGTGACCAAGTGGCCTTGAGTCACTAAATCCCAACTTTTCTACAGTAAAGAATGCCTTCTATCCTTTGAGGAAATGATTGACCAGTAAATTCCCTAAGAGAAGCATTGCTTGGAGATCACTGTGTGGGGAAAAGAGAGAGAAGAAAAGAGGGAGACTGTAACATAAATTTTGTTCAGAAGTGTCTGTGGGAGTGTAACTACTTGAAGGCTGTAACAATTTGGATGATACATTTAATAGTGATACCCCATGACATTTGTACGTGTGCTTTAAGAAGGATAACTTAGTAATGGACTCACTAAACTGCCAATGTAACATAGAAATGAACCCAAAAGAAGCTTAATTGGATTCAAAATGAAAGAATTCATGACATAACCCAAGTTCTCTCCACCTTAAGCCACGAACCACTTGACAAGAATTAAGGAAATATTTTTAATATTCTGTTTCCACTATCCATTCAGGCTATTCCTGTATTTTAACCACTTTTATTGAACAGTCAAAATAATCATAGTATAGCAGAAATAGAAAGGACCTTGGAGATGATCTACTCTCATGTCTTCATTTTACAGTTGAGGAAACGTGACTTGGCCTGAATCACAGAGTTAGTGACAGAGCAGTTATTTGAAACTGAGTCTCTTGAAATCAAAACAGTTTCTTTCCATTCATCATGCTGACTTCTATAATATCTTGATTTGGAGAAGGGTTGTGGGAGTGGGGAAGGAACTTCAAATCCATCTAGTCTAACCTCCTCATTTTATTCTCAAAATAACTTTTTTTAAAAAAAAGATAGAGCAAGCCACATGCCCCACACCCCCATTTTACAGATGAGGAAACAGAGATCAAAAAGATGAAGTGACTTTTCCAAGGCCACAAAGTTATGGCCAGATCTGGGACCCAGCTCTGGTTCTATTCTAATTATCTACATCTTTGTAAACTCACTTCTGTTGTTTACAGCTAAAATGCCAAGTCTTTCTCCCTGTATTGAGGTATGATGATGATACATGCTTCATAAACACAAGAAGTAACCAATTTAAATGAAACATGTTTTAACAGTCATTTTAACTTTATTTTAATTAATGTTCATGTATTTATCCAAGTTCTTTTATCATCTACCATAACAGTATGTTCGCTAGAGTCCTTGAAAATCCGCAAGATTTTCATTCTCCAAATACTAGAAATACTTTCCCCCACCTCTGGAATTTTGCTTTCCCATAAAACTCAGCCACTTAGAAAAGCACTTATGTATAGATATACACAGCTAAGGTTACACTGGCTACATGAGAAAGTCAGAGTATAGGTGTGTGAGTTGGCCGGGTAACTTGAGTGGTTAGCCTACAATCCATTCAAAACTCGACCAATGAAAATAGAGTTGCAAAACAGCTAAAGTTCTGCTGCTTAGAAGACCAAGAGCTGATCTGTGTCCCACGAACAAGCTACCTCTGCACGTGGCAGAAGCAATGAACTTATTAGTACGTACATGGTAAGGTCCCAGCTGCCTTGATCTTTCTACGCTTTCTTGACAGTCAATTTTGTCCACACAGATGCTGCTTATAAAGGTAGCCTGCATTCTTGCTTCTCCATCATAGTGTTTCTAAACCTCTTAGTAGCAAGAAAATTTAAAGGTAATGGTAGGATCAAGAAAAGAAAGAAAACCTCGAGACAGAAGAATTTAATACTGGAAAGGAAAACCTAGTCAGGGGGGGAAGAAAAAGGAACTGAAAGGCAGTCACATCTCAAACTTTTGTTTGAAAGTAACTATACACCATTCATATTACATTACAGTCCTTAATGAGGCAATTTAGCTGGAGTCTATCATGTTTGTCATTTTTCATTTATCTATGCAGTTCACTGGGATGAAATGCACCTGCCTTCACAGCAGCTCCCTCCCCTCTCCCCCACGTAAACACACGCCACCTATTTGATGGGATATTTCAATCCCTGCTTTGATGAAGGGGGTCAGCTTGGCATACAGGTGATTTCCTTGTAGATTAAGAACATTTACTTTCTTCCTGCTGGATCACTCCCAGAGATACCATCAAACCTCTACCTACGCAATTAGTTTTCACAGGTGGCTGTTTCGCCTGCAGTAAAACTGCTTTCTTTCTCCGTCTGCAAGTCAAAGCAGAGCAAATGTATATAAAAACATTTCAGATATGAAATAAACACTTTCATAAAAGCAGCTGTGATGCAATGCATCATTTCTGACTGACCCAAGCAATGGAATGAACTCTTCGTGCCAAAATCAAAGTTAGTAGCAATGATTTCTGGGAGAAGGAACATAATGAGAGGTGAGGGGAGGTCTATAACACAAAGACAGCAAACAGTGCTACACCACACAATACAACCAACTTTCACTAGGTGATCTCTTTGTGTGCTAGGCACTGAGAAAAATGTAAAGTTGATACAAAGTGCTACCCTCAAGGAGCTTACACTTCAGTTGGAAGAAGGAACAAAATACCGAAGAGAAAGAGAAAGGGGGCGAAAGTAGTAAGAAATAGAGCATAAATTTTACTTGTTCACAATCTCAAGGGATTGTTTCATAGTACTTCCTCCTTTAATAAACTCTGCTGGTGATTTAATTGTTGTAGCCTGATTACAACAAAAGCATAAGATATAGCAGAAAAAGAGAGACTATACTATTACATAAATGGGCAGCAATAGACATTTTTAAAAGGAATGTGAGCAAATAGAATTACTATGTCATGCTAGAAACACTATTGGTGTATAACAAACAGAATATCAGAAAACATCTTCCATTTTAGAGAAAGTTATTTCCAAAGGAAAAAATTTCAACATCAACTACATAAATCCCTTGAACTAAACATCTGTTTAAACTGTTTCTAGGTCAGGGGTCTGAAACTGTTAAACACTAGGGGTCCAGACATGATTTCTTTCCCAAGGTCTTCTAGTGCCATAGCATGTAGAGATTCTGCCATATTGTTTAAACATCTGGCATGCTTACCCCTCAAAAGAAATTTGGTAGGGTTTTTTTTTATGTTTTTTTTTTTAGATTATGCTTTTTAAACCTATAATATGAATCTGTTTCATCATATAGACTTAAAGCAAACTATTATTAATAAAATCTTTCATCCATTTTTAAAAAGTGAATGTTTCTAAGTCATCTTGAAATTCTGAAAGGTTTTATTTTATCTAGATTGTGCCATTTCAAGGACATTAATGTATAACTGGTCACTGTCAGTTCTCTCTTGTGAAAGAAGTATCTGTTTTTCAAAAGTTTCTACTTAAAATTTCCTTCTCACTATTACTATTTTTTCGAAGCACCTTACCTGTTTTAAAAAGTTCATTTCTTACCTTTATTTATTTGGGAGGGAGGAGGGACAGGAAAGCTGTGTGTAAAACATTCTCAGAATAATGAGAAATAAATGAACATTAAAGATTCTATATGTTGGTTTTCTGATATATAACTAAAAAATTCTTACGCACATGTAACTATTACAGTAGCAACTCCAAAGGGAGATGTATACTTAAAAGAGAGGGTGACCATGAAAGTTCTTCATATGGATAGCTTCAAACCTAAACCAATTTTTGTGGGTTTGGGCTTTTTTTTACGTTGATGTAGGGAATAATCACAAAATTCTAGTGCCAAGTGTATGCTTAGAGAAAAATAAACCAGAGCAGCCTGTAGAAGTATATCCTATCTATATGTGCATTCGCTCATGGAAACATTGCTTTTGTGGATCGTAGGAACTATAATTGGAAGGAACCTTAGAAACTGAGAGGTGAAAATGATGATAATAATTAGCTGACACTTATGTATCACTTAAGGTTTGCAGAATGCTGTATAACCAATATCTCATTTGATCCTCACAACAACTTTGCAAGGTAGATGCTACTTTTATTCTTATTTTACAGTCAAAGAATTGAGGCTCTGGTTGCATGATTGGACAATCTGATCTATATCTCAAATGATAGTGAGATTTCCCAGTTACACTGGGATTTGATTACAATATATAAATAACACTGCAAAAAAGTATTAATTGGGGTAAAACTGTTAAGGTTATGTGTCTACATTCAGAATTACAGTCACATAGATTAACCCATTTTACATTAATCCAGTAATGTCTTCTGCTGCAGACTATTTTTACTATATCATTTACAGTAACATGAAAAAAAGGGGGGGTGAGGGAGACCCAAAACAACAAATAAAAGTCAACCTTCTAGATTCATTGAAATTGGATTGGACAATGTTCTATGCTTGTAAAATATAATAAAGGAGCTAAGGTTTTGTTTAATTTTTATGTATAAATTAAAATAGAAGGTTTACTTCAAAGGCTTTAGTACTTTCTTCTCTAAGCCTGCCTTCTGGTTTCAAGGGAAAAAAAAAAAAACTTTTTTGAGTTTTTTCCCCAGAGTCTAATGTGAGGTTTATAGAAATTTAGCACTAGCCAAAAAAGAAAATGAATGTCCTACAAAGAACCAGACACATACCAGCTTCCTAAAGGATTCAGGAGAGTCTTGAAATGTCCTTGTTCTCAATCATCCAGGCTGACAGGGGAGGAGCTACATTACTCATTCGTATTCCACCCTCGTACACTTGGCTATATTTCTGGGGAGGTTTTTTAAATTAAAGTTACCATGAAGAGAGAAAGATTTAGGAAACTGCTAGTATGTCTATATCTGTAACCAAAATGGTTGGCAAGATATTTCATATATTTCAGAGTATATTTCTGAGTCAGAAGTGAACTTTAGTAAGTAGTAACTCAATTTTGTCTTTAAAATTTCAGTCATAGTAGAGTACAACCATATTGTACCAACTGAACCTTGAAAGATTATCTGGGGTAAGCCCCTGCCTTCAGGTAAAGACACACCTATACCAACCAGGGCAGAGAATATTAACAAAGAAAAACAGATTCCACGGCTTCTCTCCCTACCACATTCCAGATCCTTACAATTCTCATGATCTTGAAATTCCTTTCCATACTACAGCCTGAACCTGTTCATGACTGTAAATAATACTAGGAAGGTGGAAGAACAGGTTCCCTAAAGTAGTCAAAATGTAAAAAACTGGTAGTTGATCCATGAATATAAATCACAAAACAGGTTGATCAGAACAACTTAAAGTATCCCTAATTTTCGCTCAGTTTATCTTAGTTATTCCTAGACTTTCTATGTAATGCCAGGCAGACTAATGAAATCTCACTATAGAATATTTTAACAGAAGAAACAATAACAATTGTACTGAATTCAAACTAAATATTCAAACAGAACCAAAGAAATAAAGTCCAAAGATGAGAGCTTTCAAAATGGAGCAAGACATACAAATAAACATTCTTCTGGTTGACTGTTTTTGTTGTTTTTTTTCCAGAGGTGGTCATACTCAGAGTTTAATCAGTTAGATTTCAATATTAGTGCAGTGACACCCTTATCCTAAGAGTTAGAAGAGAGGATATGTCTCACAGGCCAACAGTATTATAGAAGGTCTCTTTCTCAATTGACATCATTGTTTTGTTTCAATAAAAATATATCCAAAACAACAATATAATGAGGTATTTCAGTGGGAAAATTACTTAAAGCACTTTTAGAGACTTTCTCATTAACCTAAACTTTCATTTTAAATATTGCTATGAGTCATATTTTCTCTTACTCTGCATAAGGTATGTACATATATGTATATAAATATATATACATTTATATATACACACAAATATGTATATGTAGAGAGATTTTTTTTCCATTTTTAAAAAGCACTTCATGCTTTTTTAAAATGTGACTAAAGTACCTAGATATTGGTAAGTTGTTAATGACCTTTCTGTATTTAATGCAAAATAATTTAATTTTTTTATACTGAATATTTATGACCTTATTTTTGTGGAAGGTTTGTAGTCCTGAATGATAACATGATAAAATTTCTCCATCTGTAGTTCAAAAGTTTGTGTTCTTTCTTGGTTCTGCCTCTTACTGCCTATTCAACTGACAAGTAACTTTTCCTCTCTGGGCTTCAGTTGCCTCCTTCGTAAAATGAGGGAGAAGAGAGCAAGCTGAGTGATCTCCATGGCCTTACGGCCTGAAGTTCAATGTTATAATTGTGTTTAAGAGTTTTACTACCTCTCAGACTAGACTTTGGCTTACCAGCTTAATAACTAACATTTGTATAATGCTTTAAAGTTTGTAAAACATTTGACATACATTCTCTTATTTGATCCTCCCAGCAACCCAAGAGGTAGATATTGCAAGTATTATGCTCACTTTATGCCCACTTTACAGATGAGAAAACTGAGGCACATAGAGGTTAAATAACTAATCTATTTGAATTCAAGTCTTCCTGTCTCCAACTTCAACAATCTGGTTAACTAGGCAACACTGCCTCTTTATCGTACAGTAAGAAATAGAGACAGCAATGAAAGGTATAATCCACATTCATCTATTGACTAAGTCAATGAGAAAGCATGCAGAATCTGAGCATAGCACTGATACACGTGTGTTCTAGCCATCTGCACATAATGTGGTAATGCATTTCACACATGCGATCAATTTGAAAAGCTTCATTTCAGATGAAGTTTTTAAAAAAAAACAACATTAATGCCAACCATGACCACAAGTCATATTAAGCCAGTGTTTCACAACCCATGACTTTTGTGCTACATTATAGGCACATGTATGTTCCCATTTGTTTCTTGTGGAAAAATTACTAAGAAACAGAATCAAACATATCCACAGACTCTAATTTGAGAATGATGAAAGTCTAGCCGCACTAGAACAGATTCCAGGGGAAAGTGTATATTTGCTTCCTTGAGACTCATAATACTGCTTCAGTGACTGCTGAGAGGACTAAAGAAATGAAGAGGAAGTTGAACTGTATAAAATACATAATAGCAGGCTAAAGTATATTGATTAACTTTATGCTGCATCTTAGGACAAGAATGTACTATTTATACAGGTGTTTTTGGACCTCTCTTTCGATGATTATTCATTTTAACCTATTAATGAGGACACTCTAAACAGTAATGAAAATTATGTGACCTTGCACAGCTGCCTCAAGCCACTGCACTTCCATCATTAAGGAAGCTGTTAGATGACCCTGTTGTTCAGAATACACTAAATCTGTCACAATAAGGGTAAGGGAAAATGAAAATTCAGCTCTATGTAATAAAAAACAAAAACTCAGGGAGAAAGTTCCAATAGTGTCTTGCTTTATAAGGTATAGCTAGCTACCATTATCATTTACTAGGCTTTGGTATAAGTCATGCATAAAGTCTTTATGTGGCTTGCAGCATATAATCAGTTGCTTACTGCCAAGGATGAGGATGGCTCCTCCCTCCCTTCCTAACCACCTCCCCAATCCTCCCCCCCCCATCCCCCAAGACAATCTGTGCACATACTAATTCGAAAGACAGGATAGAAGCTCCAAGTGTTTTAATAGCCCATTATCAAAAATTATCCCTTGGCTATAAAATCCCCAGACCATTGGCTTGAGATCAGCTCAAAGAAAAATGAGATTACAGAATTTAATCTAGTGAAAGAGAGAGTAAAAGATGAGTTTTTAAAAGCCTTAGATCACCAAAGAAAGAAAACAGTGCAGAGTTCACAAGAGAGACCAGCTTAGATTACAGTCTATTACCATGTCTATCTCATGAAAAAAATCTTACTATTTCTTGAATTATTTGAAAGAGGAGAAAGTATGCTGTTACTTTGCAACATTTTAATAAGAAAGAAAAAATTCAGAGAAAAATTACACAGGGAGGTGACAGGAAACAAAACAGCATTTTGTCTTAAATTTGCACAACCTAATTTATAGCAATAAAGCAGATCCTACGAGTTCTGGTAAATGTCAGGGCAGTCGTGTTCATTACATATGTTGATAGGTATGAAGTAAAGTCTCTGTAGGCCCTTCAAAAATTGCACACAGCCGATCTAATGCAAACCAGAAGTCGCTGACTGCTGGATGAACATTCGGTTTCATTCCCATATGGATATTTAGAGAGGGTTCCCCCCATCCCCCTCTTTCTCATTTATTTACAGTTAAAGGGTGGATCTTGAGGGATGAGTACGAGGCCAGTTATGGATTTGGTTTATGTAAAGACACCTTTCACCCCTACAATATAGCCTAGCCACTAGAGAAAGCATCTTTAGTTGTGTATAAGTTCCCCCAACCCATTCTCTCCTCCTCCTCCTCCCCCTTGTCTTCTAACCACCCCCCACCACCACCACCACCAATAGCATCTGCCTTGCCCAATCTCGCCTGGGCCAGCTCCAATAACAACATCTGCTTGGCAGCTTTTCAAGCCCATGGATAGTTATCTAACTGAGGCTTTTGTGCTGTACTGTTTATTCTATGTGAAGAAATGCCTCCTTAGTTGAAAGAGTACTTTAGAAAAGCTGTGCAGCTATTAGCAAGTGAAGCACAAGGCTAATAACCCCCACCTGCTCATCAAATTAATTATGACATCTGAGTCATTATAACTCAGAAAGAAAACCCGACTGCAGATTTGTCACATGTAGGAATAAACATGTATCGGGACCAGGAAAAAAAATTCAGACCCAGAGACCCAGCTGGACAAAACACGCTCTGCCACCTTTCAGATATTATTCATGTGGTTTTTATCTTTTCTAAAGAATATGAAAAAATAAGAAGGGTCAGTTTGCAGGACATCCATACTGCTGACTGTCAATGGCAGTATACGGAAGAGGAAAGCCAAGGAAGAAGGAACCAAGGAAAATACCTTTATAATCAAGAATGTTTCTTAAAACATACAGTCTTGCAATATGAAACTAGTCAGTCCAGAGTAATGTTCTGTCCATAAGGAGGCATAGACACCCTTTCCTCTGGTTCATTTTTCCCCACCTCCCTGAATTCTCATAATGACTTAAGACTAGGGATTCTTTTCTGGACACAGGAGTCTGCTTAAAAGTGGCGACAATATTATAGAATGCATTAAAGATGAAAATAAAACAAGCTCTAAAGTCAGGATGTTTCCTGAACTCCCCAGAAAACAGTGAAAGAGTTAATAGATGACATTTTCCACTATGACTCCATAAAATTAATATTGTTGAAAGACAAATTCCATTGGGTTGCCTTGACCACTGAAGAAAAAACATTGCTATATGTAACATTCAGGCATTTCATAGGATAGCTGATCAATGATTCTATATTAACATTTAGTCATTTTGAAGGCGGTCTGTTATCACTGTATGAACTGAACGATAGTAAAAGTTCGACTATGGACTAGCCTGTAAATATCTTCCACTGATTCTGGCGTTTGTAATTATAGCAAATTCTACATTTAACAACTTTTACCCCCTATTGTATGGACTTTGCAAGATGTTTATGATGATAGTTCTTAGAAATGTACTCATTTAATTTTAATAAAAGTGAAAAAATCTTTAAGACAGGAAGCGTATTGACAGGCAAATGATCTACTTAATACAATCATGAATATTTTGTTTACTTTAGTGGGTAAATTATTAAAAGATAGGGCTGCTCATTGTGTCTTTTTAAAGAGATTTTCACTTCCCCCACACAAACACAGTTATAAACTAACGCACACTTCAATGACTCTGCAAATCTTTCTTACAGAGAAAATTTTTTCTTATTTTTTGATTATGAATTGCAAACTTCAGATACTCCAGATCCTACCAGATGAGCTCATTGTTTCTTGCTAAATAGCACCACCTTTATATAAACCATATATGACCACCCCCTTGCAGAGTCTTCCTGTTGCAGCAACCACCACTAGTGCATTCTTTGCAAATAAAAGCCTTCTAGTTCCATTTTAGAGGGGTAAAACACATGGAAGGGTTAAGTTTAAAACAAACCATTCTATCCATAAACTCTACATTTTAAAATACAATACAGACAAATTATTAGGACAGCATACAAGTTAGTTTTTGTGTCTCCTGTGAAACATAATTCTTCATTCATGTCTAGTGCTTGGTTGAGTTATGTAAATGTGTTACTTAACCCCAACTTAAGATATAAATCCAGAGTAAACATAACAGAGGAAGTCCTAGTACTCTGCCAAATCAAAGTACATATATTCAGACTAGAAAATAAATGAGGACAGTTTACATTGAGAGTGTCAATTATGTATCATTAAAAACATACAGAATCAGAACAAATCAGGATCCTATTACCCATGGTTCCTTCTAGGTCCCAGGTACATACTACACAGTAAACCTGAAGCCTGTTTTCAATGGACTAGCTTTTATGTTTTGTTTTTTCTATCTCATCAACCCCATTAGAAACCTAGGGTTCCCTGTTTTTATCTGCATAATCTTCTGAAATTGTAAAAGTTGATATCTTTCCTCTTAAGGTAAAAAGTTATACATGTATCTAATTTAGAATAGCACATGTGAGGTTTGTGAGGAGTTAATGCTGTGCTTCTGAAAATATTTCTCAAGTTGTTTTTTTTAATAACCAGTTCCCACAATTATTAAATTCCTTTACTATGATGGATAATGGCTATGGAGTCCAAAGAAATGCAGTTTTGGAATATCTATAATAAGCAATATGTGCTTATACACACACATACACAAATACACACATACATGTACACATTGCATGAACTAAAGTGCAGGGGGGCAGGGTGTACAAAAAGTATTATCTGTCTGTACTAACCAGAAAGTGAATGATTATTCTGTGAACATATTTCTTAGCAAGTTCAGCATTATTGTCAGTTTTAGATATGTGTAGCTATACATATGTACACATATGTGTTTATAAAACCAAAACCCATTCCTGAAACAGACCTACATAAAATTGAGCAGTTCCTGGATCATACACAGTACAGAGATTCTCATATCCACTTAATCTCAGCACACATCTCCACCCCTACTTCCTTCCCAATGGTATGCGGTCTTGAAAACACAAATGTTCAAGTTTCCTGGAGCTGAGTTGCAAAGGAAAAGTCCCACTCCCAAGAGGCAAGGCTGCAGGCTTTTGGCGCCCCTGAAGTTGTTAAGTATAGTATAACATAATGTGGCACCTCACCACAATTAACCATAGGGAAGCAGCCTTTTTTTCACCTCTGATGACATTTAACAGATAAGACTATGATGCTTCTAGATCATATCTACAAGCAAAGTATAGTCAGGATACCAGGAGTTTTAGGAAATGTCTCATAAGAGGTCTTATGAGGAGAGCTACAACATTGCAAGGCTAATCAGAAAGCTATCTAAATGTCTAATGCTCTAATTTTTAGTAGGAAGGACCGATACTTTATTTAAAAAATGACCCCAAGGCCAATCCCAAACTTTTCATCCTGTGCAATCCTGTGTGTCTATCCATTTGTCTATTTCTCTCATGCACACACATGCACATACATACACACAGAGGAAGGCATCCATTAATATGAAGAGCAGTCTTCTGTAATGTTTTTCAGGATTTCTCAGGGGCTTTGGAGGGCTGCAGTGATGCCAAAATTACAAGCTGTCCTCTAGTCAGAAGGGATGTCTTTTGAAAGCCCAGCCCTCATTTTTCAGTCTGATGTAAGTAAATTTACCTCCATGTGCTCAACCGAGCTGCTTTTTCTTTGTCGTTTTTGTCTCTCTAATAGCTGCTGCTCTGCCACTGCTATTTATTTCAAAGAGAAGTTAGAAATATTCTTCCCTTTTCCCCTTTATGATCATTTCAAGAGGTATAGATTCCTCTAAAATTTTCAATTTGCCAAGGAAACCTAAAACATGGCACCATTTTGAAACAGCAAAAAACATTCCTAGGATCACATTTCTCAGCAACAATTATCCAAAATTAGCCAAAAATACTATGGCCAACTACATTAACTACAAATCCAAAAAAAGAAACCAGGAAAAAAACAACACAAATGCTGAAAATCTAGTCCTGCCCCACTCTATTATTTTTGGACTATATAATATTTGGGAGTATGATGTAGCAAATAACCAAGAGAAAGTGGTGAGGGATTTTGTGCTATTTGGGGTGGGGGTGGGGTTCCCTATTAAATCATTTTACTCCTTGAAAAAAACAAGAGTGATAATGCCAAGTTGTCTCAAACCAGATATTCAGACAATCTACACATAAGACAACATAGACAAAATAGCCATAAAAATTTTCACCTATTATTTACAGACTTCAATCTTGTTTCATGGGATTCACCCTTAAAATTGAAAAGCACACAATTCCAAGGCCTTGCTAGATAATTTAATTGAATACTTCCAATAAGAGTAATAGTTAATCTAGCTAATGGCAGTGCTGCTATAGAAGAATATGAAGATGAGGGCAAAAATCATATTGTCAGCATGTGTACAACTAATTCTGGAAGCAGATGGATGTAGTGAATAGGTCTCGTGCTGGACCTAAAGTCAGAAAAGGCAGGTTCAGGTCCTGACTTTGATGTTTCTTAGTTGTATGACCATAAGAAAGTCATTTAATCTCTTTACACCTCTATTTCCTTATCTGTAAAATGAAGATAATTATACCTACAGTACCAATGTCACAGGATTGTTGTAAGGATCAAATGATATTATATATGTAAATCATTCTGTAAACCTTAGACTGCTGTGTAAATGCCATCTATTATTACCCTCAATCTGAGTTCGATTTAAACCGGTAATGAGGCCACCACCTTGCTGTTTATCTAATGTACACTTCCTTATGATTTATCAACTAGAATTAACCTCCTCTAATTGTGTGAACATGCTTGGATTCATGATGGAGTTTGAGTTTTGGCAAATGTCAATCTCAAAGTCATACTCCGGTGAATGGTAATGGAAGATCAACACAGCTGGACCTAACTCAGAGAAAAAATACACATACCGAATGGTTAAGAAAGCCCAGCTAAGGAAAGAGTCTCATTACCTATCTCTTGTATCATACTCCAACTTCCCAACATTAACTTGAAAAAAAAAGTATCCTTTTTAACACTTTCACTTCCATTGTGGAAACTCATATGTAAGACAAGAATTACAATGTTACCCTTTATGTCCTTATTAACAAATTCATATTGAATAAGGAAGCAGCAAAAAACAAATTCACTTTTGGGGACAATTTTAAAACTATATGTCAAAAAAACAGTGATGACTAATATATTCTATGTTTGTTGGAGGCAAAAGGGTTGTGTCTATGATTTTGGAAACTCCCTATACACATGCAAACCACCAAATCATATTTTTACTGGGTCATGGTTATCTAGGATACAAAAAGGTTAATGATTTGCCAATGGTCATATAGTTAATATGTGGCAAGGGAAGTACTTGGACCCAGGTCTTTCTCACCCCAAGGCCAATCCCATCCACTATGCCACACTGCCTCTCCTGTTCTACCATGTATACACAGAACACAGAACTTTGGAGTTGGAAAGGATAATATTGATCGATTTCTTTCCTCCCTTCTTTAATGAGTGTGAATTTGGTGACCTCAGAAGTCACATCAGCTATAGCTGGTTATGTAGGAAGGCATAACATATAATCCAAAAAATTAAAAGATGTTGATGCTGGAAATTAACTTCACTAAAAACTTCTCTGAAACAAGCATGGCTTTGCATGCATAAACTGCAATTTAATCAAGCTGTACTTTTGATGCAGAAAATATATTCACAAAGAATAAGGGCACTTCACTGCCAGTGACTTACCCTCTGTGATTACATCTGGTTTACTCTGTACATATCTTGTACATACCTAGTGGTTGGTATGTTGTCATTCCATTAGAATGTGAGCTCCTCGAGGAAAGGTACTGTGTTTTTACCTTTCTTTTTATCTCCAATGCTTAGCATATGATTGGCACAAAGCAAGAGTTTAACAAACGCTTGTTGACTGACTGAATGACTAAAACAATGAGTACCAAGGTTCTGGTTTTAACCATGCTCCCTGGCATTTTCTTTTGCATGAATTTTATATATTATGTACATAAATCTTTAAGTTCTAAATTAGGTAAATCAATTAATATAATCAAAAACAATTACCTTCTAACCATTATGAAAGACCTTATGTATGTGGATTACAAAATGGATTTTTAAACTAAACTAATGAATTAAATTACATCCTGAGTTAGGCGAGACAGGATCCAGCTGAAGATGACTGTTCATCAATCTTCTACATGAAAAGCCCAATATCCCTTCATCCACTCTAGATGGGAGCACCCTTTCCAACACCTAATACTTGCTTACTTATCCTAGCTCTAAGAATAAGACAACACAACAATATTTCCATTCTTAATTTGATGAGATCAATTCAATTTCTCTGAAAGGAAATAATTCAATTAATCAAAAGTTAAGACATTAAAGAAAACAGTAATGCTTAAAAGGAAAAAGATTGGCTGCCTAATCAATGAGCTATTGGATTGTCTTGATTTCTCCAACTATATTACTATGGTTATACTTTCAGTGAGAAATGTGCATTTCTTGAGCAAAAGAAAATCACTGACCTCCAAAGTTGCACTGCTCTGGTAGAAACAAAATACATTAAAGCAGAGCCAAAAAAATTACCATTGGGAAAACTAAGAACTGCCTGATGATTTTCTGAGACCAAAGGATGTACTGATTGTAATATTGCACATATAACAAAGTGTTAATTGTGTTAATCCTGAAAGAATTATGCTGTTTTCTTAATAAACTCAAGGCATCTAAATATTTTCCACTTAAAATTATGAACATTTTTGAAACACATGAAATTGCTATAATACATTATAAATTTTATCTGTGGCTTACATACATAAAATATTGAAAATAACAAATAAGAAACAAGAAACTTCTATGAGCATGGAAGCTGAGAGCAGCAACAGAAAGACAGGTAGAATTTACAATGTGGTGAATTTGGGTGTTAGGCAAGGAAATATTCCTAAACAATTAGAGCTCTCCAGAAATAGAAGAGGCTGTCTTGGAAGGGAGCAGATTCTCCTTCACTAGAGGTCTTCAAGAAAAGATTGTATGATCACTTCACAATTGTATTGTAGGGAGTTCAAGGACTGGCTGAACTACAAGATCTTGGAGGTCTCTTCCACCTTGGAAGCTTTCAAAAGAACTGCTTACCAACTAGGGAGATGAGGTTGAAAAGGATGAGTATCAAAGCCATTTTTAAAATAATGTTATAGGAAATATGCATATTTAAAAGTATGCTCTTCTTACTGAAGATTGAGGAGGGAAGAAAGTATTCAGCAAAAAAAAAAAAAAATGCTCTCTTCCTGGTCCCCTTTTAAGTGTTTTTTACATTATTTTATTCAAAATACACCCTATTGGGACTGATCATAAATCTAATATATATTTGTGTAGGCTTTTTTTTTAAATAATGCATTTTAATATTTGAATTGACATACTATTTAGTCTAGGCACAAAAATTTCATTTCTCTACTAAAACAGAATTTCTTCCTATCTAACATTGCCAGGTAGGTGAGCTTCATAAAATGCTTAAGTAATGTTTCTGGCTAATTGAATTCAATTCAACAAACATTTGTTAAGTATCTATTATGTACAAGTCACCATGCTAGAAAATAAGGATATAAATATAGGGAAAAGATCCTAGCCTCCTTGCCCTCAAGGAACTTACAGTCTAAAGCGAGTAGAAGGATATGACATGTTAACAGACACACATGCTATGATGTACAAAAGAGAGGCAAGGATGAAAGGAAGAACTGGAAAAAGTGAGCTAAAAACTTCTGAGGAGGAAGGGATTACCTTCCTGCTATGGATCAAGGAAGGGTGACCTAAACATACGTCAGAATCTCATAGACTACAGAGATTCTTATTCAGCATGGATTGAACTGATGGCCTTTAAGTAGACCTCCAACACTGAGGTTCTGTAATTCTATGTGCAGATCTTAAATCCCTGAAAGCATTGGGTAGTACCTTGCAGCAGGTACAAAGTATTATTATTCATCTTACAGCCCTCTCAGCTTCTTGTACACAGGAGGCACTCTTAAAATGTTTGCGAATGAATAAATAAACCCATCCTTCTGCCCTAGACAAGCTCAGAGATGCCTGCATCTGTTTTTATTTAAAATAGCTGTTTTGTTATCTTTATTCATAGAAAATAGAATCTGTGGTAATTCATGGACTGCCCATGTCAGCCCTCTAGATTCAGACTTAGATATCTGTAATACAAAGTAGAGTATCATCATACACCAGAAAATGAAGTGTCTAATTGAGAATGAAAATTTCACTATCTCCTATAGAGTCAATAACAAAAATGTTGTCCACATGAAGAAAAAAATGAAAATGGATTTGAGCATTTCCTTTTTCAAATAAAATAAAACTAACATGAATATGTAGAGAGAAAAAAGGAACATACGAATTTCGCAATGATCTTTCCCTTTGAATAGAATTTTTATTTAGTCTTCTCTTAGTTCTCTCAACTGAATTTGAATCTTATCCTTTCTTTTTAAATTTATGTCCATGTTTCCATCCAATAACAGCTCAGAGGTCTGATTCATTCTACTGAACAAGAGTCCTCAAAATTTTAGATCTGGCAAATGAAAACTGGTTTTTATAAAGAATGTGGATCAGAATCATTTGTCAAATGTGGTGGATAACTTGATGGTCTTGCTATGATTTCTGAACCATGATTTCTGTGCTTCAGAGTGCTCCAATGATCCAGTGAGGAAAGTGGTGGAAAGGAAAAAAAAATAAAAATTAAAATATTTTATGGAAATATCCTGACAAATGATCAGTTCTTGCAGTACCAATTTATTCCTATAAAAAGGAAAGGGTTTTCTGTGTTCCAGTGTGTTTATATATTTATCTTCCACTAACGTTTCATCAGAGTATAGAGGTCATCATAGGATCTTCGATTTAGACATAGAAAGAACCTTAGAGGTCTTCTAATCTAACTCTAAGTAATCAAAGCCTTTGCCACCCTAGCAAAAGTTCTGGATGCTCCAAAGGGCTTTAATACAAAAGCAAGAACAGACTACATATCTATCAGTCTATGTCTAGTCTTTCCAAGTTCAAAGACATTCATATTACCAATTGATAAACTGAGAGATGGGAGGAGAGAGGGACCTACAAAACTCCTTCAGATTATTCACATGGAGGGATTATGATCCCCACTGGCACCTACAACAGTGAAATCAGATAGATAGACAGATGATAGATAGATAGATAGATAGATAGATAGATAGATAGATAGATAGATAGATAGATAGATAGATAGACAGACAGACAGACAGACAGACAGATAGACAGATAGACAGATAGACAGATAGATAGATAGATAGATAGATAGATAGATAGATAGATAGATAGATAGATAGATAGATAGATAGATGATAGATAGATAGATAGATAGATAGATAGATAGATAGATAGATAGATAGATAGATGGAATGTATATTTAAATTACACAATGACATGGAAATAGCACTGGTCTTAAAATAAAAAAAATAGAAAACTTTGGTTTTAGACCCAGGTCTGATATATAGTCATTTCACTTCTGCAAGCTTCAGTTTCCTCATCTGTAAAATGGGAGTGATGATATGTATCCTACCCCATTTATAAGGGTCACTGTGAAGAAAACAGTAGAACTATGAGCTGCTACATCTTTTGGAACTTTCTAAGCCACTCAATTTCCCATTACTCCTGAATATAAAACAGGAAACAAATATCCAATAAGTAATAAATCTTTTTGCAGTTTTGAGCTTTGACAGAGAAACGTTAAATGTAATACACATGGTTTTGCTGGCAGAATTTGTTTTCAGAATCTCTAAGCAATGTACACACACACACACACACACACACACACACACACACACACAGAGTCAAATTTTTTATTCAATAAGTCATTTGGAAGAGTCTCCAGAAGTGTGCCGAGGCATGTTTCTGGTGTTTTGCCAAATTATGTGCTTCTGTTTGTGGCTTTCAAATATGGATCAGACGGATGCACAAGTATGTACAGTTTGGCAAGTAGTGACAATGGTCTAGTCTGATTTTAGTAAATGAAGCTTTTCATTAGTCCTACTAGGTGAAAGAAAGAATTAACAACTTGTTTGAGCTCTATCTTTATATCCCCCCTCATCATCCATTCTTGTTCATTTGCCATAGATTAGAAGCTGTTGGATTTTCAGATGTCCTCAACAGATAAACCTAAAGCAAGGGTTTTGAACAAGAGGTTCAAATGTCAAGTACATTTGAATTGGATCCTGAACTTTTGTTCATTGTTATTCTAAGACTAAAACACTTATTTCCCAAATTCCCTATTGGGCTGAACCCTCCACTGCATTGTTCCACACCCCCAGCCGCCCCCCCCGCCCCCCACTAACTGACAACAAAATGGAAATTAACTAGTGTTTTTCATGTCTTAAAAGTACCAAACATAAAATGTACTTTTCAATGGAATTTTGCTCACACACAAGTTTGCCTGCCTTCTGTAACTGTCCCCTGCAATGTCAGTCTGTGCTCTTCTGCTACATGTGTCTGAGTTCTATATTTCCAGCAAGTCTTCCTAAGACTTTATAGTACTTTAAAATTTCAGTTTATGAACATTCCAAAACAGAACTCTTAGGAAACTTTGCTATTGAGGAAGGTTTTTTTTTTTTTTTTTTTTTTTTGTCCTGAAGGAAAATAAAGGAAAGACCTTTGATTTTGAATACAAAAACATTAACAGTAAAAATAAAAAAAATTAAAAAACAACTCATATTTCTCTGGTGCATTGATGTTTACAAAGCACTTGCTTTCCCTCTAACATAATGCAAAATACTTCAGTGGACAGAGTGGCAAACTTGCAGTCAAGAGACTTGGATTTCAAGCCTTCCTTTACTGTTACTAGCTGTATGAACTTAAACAAGTCATTATACCCATCTTGTTCTGAATTTCTTCATTTGTAAACTTGGAGGGGTTGATTCAGATAATCTAAGGCCCTTCTGGCACTGGATCCTTTATTCACCTAAATCTTGTTAATTCCATTTTATAGATATAGAAAATTAAAGTTCAGACAAATGAAGTTAACCACAAATGAGAGTTGCTACATCTTTCCAGGTCATCTGTAAAGCACCAAGGAAAGATCAAATATCTTTCAGCATTTAACATTTTCCTCTCTCTTTATGGGCAGGAATAATACTTGAGTCACACTTAGAAAAGTTCACAGGAACCAAGACATTCTAAGAGGTAAAAAGGATTAGATACTGACAGTGGTCCATTGTTAATTGAGTCCCATGTGTGAAAGCTAAGGAAAGATTAGTTTATACAGCTGCTGCTATTTGTCATAACACTGCTAACAAGATACACATGTTTAATTCAAGTCTTACTTTAGACCCAAAAGTGGACAGACCAAGGGTGTGAAAAATATTCACTGAGGGCAGTCAATTTCATTAGAGAGATATGACACTAGAGAGCAGATCACCTCTGATTGTCCTACTGTCCAATAAAAGAAAAACTGTATCTCACTTAGCTCAACAGGACTAAAGTTTTCAAGGAAGGAGTTAGGAAATAAAGGAGGAAGTCTGAATGGAGAAGATCAGAACACTACCCTGTGAAGGCTGACTAAAGGACTAAAATAAAGCACCATGTGTGGTCTGTCCAGAGTCTTAGGCCTTCGGGCACTACTCATGAAAATATGACTTTCCCTGTCAGAAAAAAAATAGTTTTTAAAAAAGTGACAGGAAGGATTTCCAGCTCAGCCAAAAAGTGAATCAAATTATTTGGCCTTTGTAGTTGGAGCAAGTCAACAACTTTCTTGCCATCCTGTTCTGTAAACTCCTAGAAGGCAGAGAACACAACATTGTAAGCCAGGTTTATACAGCATCCAGCATATTGTTTCCTCTTCGGATTTTCCTCAAGCCAAGTCAAAAGTCAGAAATTAGAAAGAAGATGTTTTTAAAATCGAGGTTTCAAAATTACTTACTGGGACATATAAAGAATCGTTGGGGGAGTGTGTCTTCCATCCTTCCTGGATTTATTCATTTGTCACATGGCCATTTCAGATAGCTTTAAAACAGGTTCTATGGCACACACTGCAACTGCCAGTAAGGTTTTAGGGAAACTGGCTTTTTGGAGATGACCTTTTCATTTCATTGGGTTGTCAATACCAATGTTGACAAGATACTTTCCTGAAGTCACTCTACCATCTCCCCTCTCAAATGGTATCTTCAGTCACAAAATATACAATGTATTTAAGCTTATGATGCAATTTTCAAATCTGAACAGTAATACGGGATAACATTTGAATGAGTTGTCTTCCAGTTACCAAGAAGGGACTTTGTAATCAATAAATCCATCAGCCTATGAAAATCTGAATCTAGTTGAATTATGTGCTATTCAAGGTATTTAATGATGTTTCCCTGAGGGAATGTTCATGGGAAATAACACTCCCTTCATACTCCTTTCCAGTTTGTTCCCCTTCAATTATTAGCTAGTTGGAGAGACCATCCTGAACTTCAATTAAAGCTACAATTATAAAGTTATAAATTATGACAGTAAAGCCCCACCTGAGATTTTTAAATATTTCTGACATTAAAGAATACCACCCTTAAGTAATTTTCTCTTCTATAAGCAGTTTCAGCATAGGAGCTATGTTTTCCTAGCATATGAAATGGTCAGCACAATTCTTTTTAAATAAACTAAGGCATTGCTTTAGAACAATACATTTTATGAGTGACCTATGTTTGACTTTACAAAATATACAGTAGTTCCAGAAAAACAAAACGAAAATCATCAGTAAGTCATTCCATTTCTCTGGGACCTCAGGCACTTCATATGGTTTGACTAAAATTATCTATAAAGTCCTTCTCAATTCTAACATTCTATGTTCTAAGATTTTTGCCTACTCTAACATTCTACATTCTCACTTCCCTTTAAGCTCTAAATCCTATGGTTTAGCGTAAGAAAGGAATTAACTTAGGAATTAACTAATTCAGCACCTTAGTTTTACTCAAAAAGAAACTGAGACCTCTACAGGTTAGATATTTGTTCAAGGTCACAGAACTAAAAATCAGCAGAGATATTCAAATCCAGTTCTCCTGACATCAACCAATCAACCAGTAATAAACCCTGATATGTGACCAACACAGTGCTATTAGTAAAATACCATACTGTTACCATCAACCTTTGAGACAAATATTTAACTGAGTCCAAAGCCTGCTTGGGAGAGCAGGTCCTATCCTGAATCAAACTCAGTTCGTTGGACTGGCTCTAGGACTCAAAGAGGAAGCTACTTGGTAGAACGCCACTTGCCATCTCCCTTAAAAGAAAGTTGAAGAGGCAAGTGAGATAACATAAGTAAATCACTGTGAGTTTTTAGGAAAAAGAGTGCTTATAACAAAGCAATAGCTGGGAGTTACAAAATGAAATATAATGTTCACATCTTTCATCATAGATCAAATACACTCACAGAGTACTTTGGATGAAGTAGACAATATGAAGTTAGCAACTTACCTGACAGTTGTTAAAAGTAAGAGAATATTTATAATAGCAGAGTGCCTGGTACATAATAAGTGCTTAATAAATACTTATTGAATTGAACTGAATTTCAGCTAATAATTTCTTACTTTCAAAAGATGATTTCATCTCCTTTTTAACTCAAATGATACCTTGAACTTACAGTTCTTTGCCTTCCTCAACTCCATCACCCAATGTCAGCCCCTTAGGACAGACACATCCTGTCCTTCACTGGCTGACTGAACCGTCAAAACTTCACCTCTGAAATCTCATACTTGATGTTTTTCATGTCATCTACTCCCCGATAGCTCCTGAGCCTTTCTCTTACTTTCAGCAGGCTCTCCAATCATCCAATTTGTCCCCTTAGCTATTCTCCCCCCAAACTTCTACTCCCAACTGTTCCTTCTCCAAAGACTCCTCCTCTGCTTGGAATGCACACATTTCTCTACTCTAAAAAATAAATTCAATTCTATTTCTCTACTTTCATATGATGCCTGAATCCTTCAATGTGTGGTCTATACCTCTTTTCTGCATCTCCTAACCACCCATTCACTCCTTAACCTTCTGTAATCTGGCTTCCATTCTCACCTCTCTACTGAAACTGGACTTTCAAAAATATCCAATGACCTCCTAATTGCCAGATCCAATAGCATTTTCTACTCATTCTTCTTGTCCTTTCTGAAGAATTTGTTGCTTAGTCATTTTTCAGTCATGTCTGACTCTTTGTGACCCTATTTGGGGTTTATTTGGCAAAGTTATTGGAATGGTTTTCCATTTCCTTCTCCAGTTCATTTTACAAATGAGGAACTGAGGCAAAGATGGTTAATTGACTAACCCAGAGTCACATATCTATTAAGTATCTGATTTCATTTGAATTCATGAAGTTGAGTCTTCTTGATTCCAAGCCCAGTGCTCTATCCAATGGACCACCTAGCTGCTCATTTCTGAAGTATGTGACCCTGTAAATCAGCCCCTGTTCTGCCTGAAACTCTCCACATCCTTATCCTCGGAATCATACTATACTCTTCTGTTTCTCCTTGTTTTCTTTAACAGGATTTTTTCTTTAGTCCCTCAATCATGGGCATTTCCCAAGGCTCTATCCTGACTTAGCCTCACCTTTTTATTTTTATTCACTTTCATAACTTCAATTTATACCCTTCATTTGACTGATTCATGTCTCTGCTTCTTTCAATGCTGCCATCAATTTTGTGGACTCCCAGCCTGAATCCTGAAGTCATCTCTGACTCAGAATTTTCTCCATTCAGTGTTTTGCAATATAACTTTTGAGATATGGAATAGTATATTTGATAGAGGGCAAGCCTTGCAGTAAGGAAAATCCAAATTCTAGTCCTATCTTTGATACGTGCTGTTGGTTCTGTGGATTGTCACCAATCTTCTTGGTGCCTCCAACAACTATGACCATCTACTAATGCACATCTGAATCAGATAAAGGGAAATTCTCTACACAATAAAAAAAATCACAAGTCCTAGAGGATTTGTTCTGTAAAGTTTGAATTCAAAGGGCCTCACTTGAGGACCTAGGAAGCCGCATGTGGCCTAGAGTCTGCAGATTCTCCAGCCCTGTCCTAAACCATTTCCCCACCCCAATATATACCTCAAATCTCTCTCCCTCTCCCTCTCCCTCTCTCCCTCCCTCTCTCCCTCCCTCCCTCCCTCCCTCCCTCTCTCTCTCTCTCTCTCTCTCTCTCTCTCTCTCTCTCTCTCTCTCTCTCTCATACACACAAGCACACATGAACTTCTTATTTTATCGCCACCATTCTCCACCTGGCTTTATTTCTTCACATCTGAACTATTTTTCCTACATCTATTCCTTTGCTCCTTCAAATCATCACCAGATTAATATTCTTCAAACACAACTATCATAACGTATCTTGAACAAAATCATTCATTACTTTCTCGTTGCTACAGGATAAAGCAGAAACCTTTTAATCTGATATTCAAGATCTTCCACAATCAGGTCACTATCTATTTGTGGTAGGAACAACACTGTCTACTGGAGTCCCCAGCCACTGGGATTGATTTCCAGCCTGATTTCACATTATTCTTCAATATCAACACTCCACTCCAATAAAGCTAGTCTACTAACAGTAGTGTAGTACAGTGGAAAGAGTCCTGGCCTTATAGTCAAGAAATCTGGATGCAAAAACTGATTCTAATATTTATCACTTGGATGACCTTAAGCAAACCATTTTCTGAGCCCTTAAATATAAAATAAGGGAACTGGATGAAACGATATTAAGACCTTCTGCAGGTTTAAATTTGATGAGGCTGTGGTTAATTTTTATTTATATCATATCCATTTTGTTCATAAGTGTTTATTCATTCCTTCTAGTTTCCCCCATTTTGAGTTGAACACAGAAAATATACCAGATCACCTTCTCTATCTGCCACAAAATAGTGTATTTTAAGTTTATTACTGAAAAAGCCATAGACGAACAGCAAAGAAAAGGCATTCTTCACTAATATCATATAGCAATAGTTCAACTTAAATGTAGGAAATAAGATAGTTTCAGAGTTATTTGTGTTATATAAAGAGTTTACTGAAGTCACATAAGAACATACATAAGAAAATTAACATAAAGGTGTCTGGACTTAATTGCTTTCAGTTTTATTCCTCCCTGATCCCATGGAATATTTAATGTTTTTCATGTTCATTGACTCATCTTATGTTTCTAGTGATGTATCAAAAGGCCTTTTACAAGGTTTACAGTTGACAATATTTTAAAGGAAACATGATATTTCACATTTTACATCCCTCAATGTATCTAAGGAATGAAAAGCCTTCCTGGCTTTCCTCTGAATTTATCAAATTAATAGAAATCAACCTCCCCCCCAAAAAGATGAGGTTTCTAAAATCTAAATTGCATCCCTCTATCTGAAACTCTAAGGTGAATTAATGAAGATAGGTTTCACCACTCTCTACTTCAAAAGTTTATTTTTTTTTCCTTAAAAGAACCCAAAAGCCAACAACAAAAACCCCACCATATTCTTGCTAACTTGAACCATGCCAGTGAACATTCAAAAGATGAATGAACCAAATGATAGTTGTTAACAGTTCGATATGGTTCCCATAATTATCCAATTAAACATATAATGCAAAGCATATAGGTCTTATTGGTTTCATAGAGCATGAATATCGGTATACTTCAGAAAACTATTAAGTGGAATGTACAATCTGCTGAGTCAGAAGAAAGTGAAAGGAGAGCTGACATATTTATAGAGGAAGACAGGAAGAAAAAATAGAGTAGAGAAACACGTCACTTAACCACTCTTTATGTGGTCATATAAACACAACAGACAGTGGTAAAAATCCAGAAAACAAAATTTAAGTAACAATTATTGTAAAACCAAAAGAATGCAAAGCAATGACTTTACCCTATAATTCTTACTGGCTGTCCTATATCCACTACATACCCTCAGTCTCACTTTGCTAGCTTGCTGCTAAGTTAGAAACATGGATGTAATTATAGTCGTTGGCTTTTGACTCTCTCTATAAACCATGCAGAGATAAACTGCTATTAGTGAACATACCAACTCCATATAATTGTGTTTTGACATTATAGGTAAAAACAGTGAGAAAGAAAACTAACCACAGCAATTATAAACAGCATGCTAGAGGGCATGTCAGGTCACTTATGACCCTGAGTAAGTTGCCGTAATTCCAAAGCTCCATTTATTGCGCATTCATAGGCACAAATTGTTACCTGTACAGGGAATTAGCACTGGTAACCAATTTATCTCATATATAACGGAATAATTGTAAAATATTTGTATCTGTGAAAGAAAAATCTGTACTTTCTTAAATTCCTTATATTTGAAACAGTCAAATTTGAAGAGAAAACAAGTTTATGTGTTATTCATGGTCTTGGGGCTTGTGAGTGTACTTGAGCGAATATTTATTCTACACCCCCTCCCTCCACTTTACAGACAAAGAAACTGAGGACTGGAGAAGGGGGTTACCTGTCTAATATCATGTGATAAAATAGCAGAGATAGTATTCAGAGTTGAGTCCTTTGACTTAAGATTCTGTGTTTCTTCCACAAAACCACTCTGCTTATCATTTGCATTGGACTATAAGTATTCAGTTCCAAATCTGTGTCCACACAAGGGAAACAGAAGGTTTCAGGAAAGTAACTGGATAATTCTAAGGGAAAAATAACAACTGTGGAAAATGCTAACGGGTTGAGCTTGGGCCAGGTTATTTTAGGGCTATGTCTTAAGCCGAAACCAGTAGTCTCCATGGATCCAATTTACTAGACAACTTTCAGTGGTCCATTTTATCCAAAAGAGAAAAAAAATCTATTGAGTCCATGTCATTTGAGTCTTATCTTTCCCTCAGGACCAAGGGTAGGTGAAAAATGCAGTCAGTATATGTTACATAAATATGAATTAATCAAGATGGCCAGAAACAAATTGCTGAAATAAAATGTGGGAAAATATTTGACCGATTTTCCAATCAAAGACCCAAAATGATTCATGTTCTACATGAACCAACAGAAGTATATAACAAAAATACAAAATTGATTATCATATGAAAATAAATGACCAGACCATTTTCTACAGACTCCATTTAAATCCATTTTGCTTAAATAGCTCTATTTTAAAATAGTGTACAGAAAGATATGACCATAGGTAACCTTACTATGTAATGCTACACTAGCGCTATAATTAAAGCTAGAGATCTATGGACTTCATGCAGTTTCTTTCTTTTAGAAGATTATAAACTAGAGAAAGGAAGACAGAGAAGACCTCTACAGAGGAGGTTATTTAACACACAGTAAACTGCTTTGTAAAATAAATGTAACTTTATTCTAATCAGTTAATAAACTTTACACATGGATGTATTTCAGGCGGAGGAGAAGGATGAGGGTTGCCTATATCGTTCATTCCAAAGCTCTGTAATTGTTTTTAAAATACAAAACCAAACCTAAGAAAAAATCCAGAGTTCTTTTAACATTAAAGCATTCCCCCCACTCCTGCACATGAAGATTATTATCAAGATGGACATTTTAAATCCAAACATTTAAAATAGAAAAACAAAAATTATAAACATGAAAAATGAAATAGTATCAATAAACGTGTTGACTACAAGTGGTATTATGAATGTAGGAATGTAAGTTGCTTGGAGAAAGGCATACATTTTTTAATGTATCCCCAGTACGTAGCACAGTGTCTTAGATACAATAAGCATTTAAAAAACTTTCACTGAATCAAATGTAATTATGGTTAGGATCATCCCTCGGGAAAGGTCAGGACCTGGGCCAAATCATACTAGTACACATGCAGATGAAATCTCATTAAGAGGAATCCTAAACAAAAGAAAGGAAGATGTCACAAAATAACAACATGTAGTTGATGTAAAATGTGTTCATTACAGAAAACAGAACTTGGGCCAGGCAAAGGTTTACATATTTACTATATGTATCAGAACATAGACTTTTTCTTTTTGCTGCTAGAGCTACATTGTTTTAGCCTAAATACTGCCTCACTGAGCCCTCGCCTCCAAGTCTCCATCATCACACTTTCTAAAAGGTAAAAAGACCATGACTTTCTATTACTTAGTGCAATACTTAATTCTGACACTATGAAAAGATAAGACAAATTATTATCGCAGCCACATCAAAGTAAAATCATTAAAATGAGGAAAAATTCAAGCTATGTCAAACTACCCAAGCTGATTAACTTAAGCATAAAAATGTCTACAGAAGGAATGCCCTATGATGTTCGTGTGTGTGTGTGTATGTGTGTGTTTGTGTGTGTTTGTCACTAAGATGCTACATTTTGAAAATTGCTTATTCATTTGCTCAACAAGCATTCATTCAAGAAACATTTATTAAGCACTTACTATGTACGTGGAAACTGTGATCCATGTCGAGGGCAGAATAAAGAAGACACGAATGTTGCCCAGAGCTTACAATATGATTATTATAAATGAGGCAGGCTATTTGGAAATTTCCCAGTTCTTAGATATCTCTTCACCTCATATCCACAATGTAGATTTAAGAAATTTAAGTACAAATGGAGCAAAGACTGACACAATTTTTTTTATTTGTAATTTTGCTTTTGTTTGGGAAAGTGGCATTAATGGTAATGATGAATTAATACCTGAAATCCTACCCCTTATTTACCCTGAGCATCAAAATCTCTTTAATCACTCTTCTCAGTCTGAAAAATTTCAATTCACATGCAGCTGATAATCTTTCACACATTCAACTAAAAATTTCTCAATACAGTTCCAAGTAGTTTCCTTGAGAAGTATCAACTTCCTACTCAGTCAAAAAGGTATTAGTAATACACAGTGTGTGTGAAATCACGAGAATGATACTCAAGACTTCATTGGGATTTTGTGTTATAGTTCTAAAATGGAAAGGGGAAAGAAAAGAAAACTGTCTACATTCATATATTCAGTCAAATATACAATGTCAACATGTTTGAATTCAATTCCTAAAGTCTGGTAACGCCAGAGAGAAGTCTCATTCCTAAATGAGAAAGGACAATATTCCAGCGTTTGTAGGACAAACTGCATCTCTTTATAGTAGGTAGAAGTAAGACAGATTGATGAGTTTTCAAAAAAAAAAATAATACATATAATTATTTCTCCCTCCAGGTGGAAGGCCTTTCAGATTTGGCAACAGCTCTTTAATAGTACATTGCAGACATGACAATATTCTAACCTGTAATTCAGATTCTTGAAAATGCATGAGAAAGATCTTTTTTTCCTTCTTCCAAGAAAGAGGCAGAGATTCAGCTGGCATCTCAAGGGACAACAAAGAGCTGTGGACCACAGAGTCACCCAATTTCAAAAAGTGACTCTACGAATGACTAGTGGACACTCTCCATGATCCTTTTGTGTCCCTTTTCTCCCCATTGCAGAATCTGTTCACCCCCTTACTTGCAGATAATCAAACTGAACAGACTAAGAAAATGTTCTACTATGTTGAGAATAGGATTTCCCCACAGACACCTGGTAGACTTTAAGCCTGACTGAATTCAAGTGGATAATCTAATCCTGCCTGGAATTGACGTGAAGTTGGGGAGATATTGTTTCCCTGCAATGTCCTTACGATTGGTGGCAATTTCCTATAGTCAAAAGGTCTGTAAGCTTAATACCAGATCTATTCAATTATAGATTATGGGTAGGGGAACATCCGAGGTTGTCTAAAATTAAGTTATTAGGCATGGAATTTTAGACCAACAACATTAAGTTAGAGTCCTCAAATTCTTAGTAATACTGTGGAGACAATTAGGTCAAGAGCTTGTGAAGTTAGCAACATAAATATTATCTGTGTCTCAGTTGGTTAATGTTTTAAAAAAAGTTCTTTTGTGGTCCAAATTGTAAATGCTTTAAAAAGATGTATCACCTGACCAAAAGTCTGAATTGCTTTATCTGTTATAAATTGTGTTAAAAATAATTTTGAAAAAGAAAATAGGAAGGGAAGAGTCATCAAATACAAGTTTCACAAATCCTGATCAAGAAAAGAACCATGCTCTTCAGAGGGGGTAGAGGGGGGTAGTCTAAGGAAGTCCCTATGAAAACACAAAATACACTCTTCTCTCATGCCTCATTCCAATGGGAAAGCCACTGGATTTAGACTCAGAGAACCTCCATATCAAATCTTGATTCTCCCTTGGGCAAGATACTTCAGCTCTCCAGGCCTCAGTTTCCTTATTTGTAAAATGAGATGGTTGGACTGTATGATCTCTCAGGTCCTTTCATGTTATGATCCTATAATCTTAGGTTAAGAGGAAGAAACAAAAAATATCAATTGAGTATTGAGAAGCATTGCTAAGAGAACGAATGGGAAAATCTTGAAATCATCCTTAAAACCCTCCCTGCCCTTCACCACCAACCAAAAAAGATATCAATAGGTTGATTTTTCTTTAAAGCACTGAGACATTTATAAAATGATTCAGATCTTTCACTTCTTTGAAACTTTCTGAACTTGATAATCTTGAAACCAGGTTAGTCTTTGTCCAAAAAATCAAGACGTGACCTGTTCTTGCAAAGTCAAGCTAAATTTTGTGATTTCATTTGCCTAATCTGCTCCTTTGTGTTTCACTTTTCTTACCTGTACATTTGATAAAGATCACCTAATAGCAACAAAGGAGATTCTTGCCTCATATGAATTCTTAAATCAAAAGACAAGAACTGCATCTTGTTGGATTTAGGAGACTAATTTAACTATAGACATCAATTTGAATATCTATACATAGAAGCATGGAAAGAATATTGGAGAACTGGATCCTTCTACCATCCCTATCCCTCCCTATTCACCTCTTGATACTTCAGATTCTTTATCCATAAAAATGAAGGGATTGGACTCAGTGACAGCTCTAAAAATCTATAAGGAAAATGACAGTTTAAGTAACAAGACAATATGCCCAGTGGCTATCTGAACCACAACAAATTTTTAATTAATTCTTTTTAAAATAAGTAAATAAGATAAGCCAGTTTCTTACCAAGCCATAGCTTGCCCTGATAACATATAGAGGTTAGGATATCTCACACAACAATTGCTTCAATTTCCTTTGTCTCTTTTGTAACTAGATAGTGTAATATAATTTATATTTTGTAGTCAGAGGATGTAGGTGCCATTTACTACCTTGTGTGACCCTCAACAAATTATTTTACCTCTTAGTCCTCAGTTTATTTATCTGTAAATAAAGTCTCTTTCAGAACTAAATCTATGATTCCATGGTTCTACCTGCAATTAAGCCAAATCACCATCCTCATGTTAGTGGGAATGTTGCCCACTATTTTTTGGTAATCCTTTTATACCTACTTCTAGTTTTTCTGTTTCTTTGAATCTCAGTTCCCTTAATTTCAGTTTCTTTCATGTTTCTCTATTTGGTCCAATCATGGTAGAATCACCATGAAAGAAAGCAGTATATAATGACAGCTCAAAGGACACTGAACACTGACTAGCATTTCAGTTCATTTGACCCTTGTCAAATCATTTAACTCCAAGTCTCAGCTTTCTCATGTGTGAAATGGAGCAATAAACTTAAACTTCTTACATCACAGGTTCTTAGGAGGACTGAGTTCCATAATGTACATAGAACACATTATAAATGTAGGCTATTACCAAGTCCTAGTTTTAGAAGCAGAAATTATCATCATTTTAGTCCAACCCACTGCTATTTTACTAATGAGGAAACTGAGACTTAGAGAGGAGAAATAACTTGTTTCAGGTTATTAAATAGTGGAGCCTGGATCTGAACCCAGATTCTTTCTCTCCAGATCCAGTGTTCCTCATCACTACATGCCCCAGATGCATCACTAGAAGCCCCACATTTCACATAACTCCAGTTTTCTGAATATTGCTGCACCTGAATATTGTTGCACAATGCTATCAACTTTGTGTTATTTAACCTTAATTCCATTGGTCCATATGTTTTTCAAGGCACTGTAGTTGAGAGGAACATGTCACGGCAAAAGCCACAATATCACTTCACAGGTTTAGTATGTTAGAGTTAATATCTTAGAGACCACCTAACCCAAGCCCTTCACTTTAGAGGTGAGGAGACTGATGCCCAGGGACATTATGCAGCTTTCCTAGGAATAACCAGTTAGTTAGTGGCCAAGCCAGACCTGAGAAAGAGATCATGCCACACATGACTTTGTACAAGACTAATGACATTCCCTATCAGAAAATGTACCAACTTAATCTCATCTTATATATGTAGTTTATTTTGCCATTGTATATAACATCCAGGGATATTTTATCTATTAAAGATGAATAAAACTACACTGATTTTCCAGGTGCAAGGCACAGTAGTCATGCCATAAGTATTAGGGCTGGAGCTAGTAACAACTTGGTGTCAAATCCTAGCTCCAGCATTTATTAGCTATATGACCTCTGAACCTCATTTTACTCATATGCTAAAGAGAACTAATTAAAGTTGCAATGCCTACTTCGAAATATATGAAATGAGGTAATGTGTGGGTCACTCAGTCCATAATGAAATGGACCTATGATTCTACTGGTGTAGGGAATTCCTGATGAGGTAACTCTTTTGTCCAATTCAAGGAAACATCTTCTCTCTAACAGATGTTCTTAGAAAGTGGCTTCAGGTACTCAGAGGTTAAGTGAGTTACCTAGGGTCACAGAGCCTTTATGTACCAAAGGTCTTTCCGACTCTCAAGCTAGCACTCAATCTACTTATGCTATACTGATGCTCATAATATTCTTCAGAAAATGTCAAATCTCTATCCCATATCTCTTATGCTTTTAAATTGGCATCAACAATATGTTACACATGATATTAATAACCATGAAAAAACAATAAAAATTATATAATGAAAATTACTTCATGCCACACTGGTATCTACAAAATACTAAATAGATAACAAGACAGCTTCTAGTAAGTCATGTAGATTCTCTATGGAAGATTTACAGAAATACATGGATAGCACAGGATAGGATAAAAAGGCATGGGTGGATTGATGAGATTATAAAATCAATCCAAACAGCAATATGAAAAATGTGTTTAATTCATGAAAATTTTAATAAACTTTAAGGATTTTTAAGAATAGAACACAAGGCTCTTGCCCTCCCTATGGTGAGAGATTCCCTTTACTTTCCTGTTCAGTTACAAAGTCATACTCGATTTCAAATGATGTCACCTAGAGTCAAGAACATAAAATGAATACAACAAACTCATTAACATCATAATTTTAAGTACCTACTGTGAGTGAGATGCAATAATTAACGGAACTGTTGAAAATCATGTTAGATGTTGAGATACAAGGTGCTTACAATCTAGTAAGGTAAAATAATACAAATGGTAACAATTCAAAGAAGGATACAGTAAGCGTAAAGCAGGGGTCCAAGTAGAGTGCTATGAGAAATTTTAATAAGTAGAAATCCCTTTCAATAAAGCAGGATTAGAGAAAACTTAAAGGGAAGAGATCACACATGAATTAGACCTTATTTAGAATCAAAAACGATGACTGAAAAGGGCGACTGGCTGAAACAACAAGATCATTCATGACGGTCAAGAAAGCTGTTTCAGTAGAGAAGTAGGGAGTAGTGATTTCTAGAGCAGTGGAGACATACGCCAGATGGCAAAGAGTGAGGGGGTGGTGAGAACATGAAGAAATTGCAGTAAAAAACCATTTTTTCTACAAGTTTAGAAGTGAAGGGGAGGAAAAAGTACAAAAGGTACTTTGCAGGTGAGGATAATGTAAGAACATTATGACAGAATTTAGAATACCCTACATATAAGATAGTAGTTGGTTTGAGGAAAGTTTCTCCTTAGGACACAGAATATCACAGATTGAGTGGAAGGAGTCAATCAAGAGGAAAAAATAATGCATATGAAAGAATGGACAGTGGATAGAGCAAGATTTCTGAGAAAATAGCGTAGGGAATACAAATCGAGGGTTTAGCTTTGGCAAAGATTAGAAGCACCTCTTCCTCTGAGACTAGAGGGAAAGAGCAAAGGATAGGTAAGAACACAGAGTGATTTAAAGACTTTGAATGAATTCACATCCAATGTCTTTAATCATTCCCAATAAATTTAGAGGCTAGATTGTTTACTGAAAGTAAAAAAAATCAGAGGGTTTAGGTGTTTAAAGATATAAGGAAGGATTAAATTACTATGAAGAATGTGACTAAGTAATAAAAGTTTTAAAAAAATAACAGTAGCAGAAATTTACAAAGTACTTAAAATTTGCAAAGCACCTCACATGCATTATCTGATTTGATCTTGCTAACGACCTTAAAAGGTAAGTGCTGTTCTCCCCATTTTACAGATGAAGCAACCAAGGCTCAGCGAAGTTATATAACTACTGAGTGTCAGTAATGGGATTTGAATGCAGGTTTTAAGTACCAAAATAAATTCATCATAAAGTTCAAGAGTTATAGTATATATATTTAATTAAACTTAATTCCACAAACATTTATTAGGTGCCTGTTATGTGTAGATACTCAGAATATAAAAATTAAAACAGTCCCAGTCATCAATTAGTAGAACTTACATTCTACTGGTTCTAATATTTATTAGCCATGTGACTATAGTAGGCAAATAATTTAATTTCTGTGAGTTAAGTTTGTCATCTGTAAAATGAGAATATTATTTGCACTACTTACCTCACTGGGATGTTGTATATATATATATATATATATATATGTATATTATATTGTATATGTATATGTATGTATTATAATGTATATGCATGTAGCTATTATTATGAACATGCATGTATGAAGTCTCAAACTTCCATAAAAATTATATTCTGTTTTGGAACTTAGAATTCATTTTTCCATAGAAATATTAAATAAGATAGCAAGTTCTACAGGTCACAGAAATATGTTATGAGAGTCCTATCTTACATTGGCATTAGTAGGTCCAATGGATGATATATGTCATGTATACTATTGTTTTTATGGGAAAAAACATGTTTCACATTGCAACTTATGACTCCAGGAAATCATATCCTCCAAGGACCATAAACTTGGGGATTCATCTACCTTCTTCTTTCCTCTGCCTTCTATGTTTCTGGAACCTCCTTGCTTTAGAGTGATTATCAATAGTAACTGTTGCTGTTTCCCTCCCTAATGTCTTTCTTTTTCTGGACCTCATTAAAGGGACCATGCCCTGGCTACTTCTTAAACAGTCTTATTCAATGAATGGGCATTACCTTACCCTAAGTAAGTACCTGCAAAGATCTTGGCCTAAAGAGCCCAAAGTTTCCCAGCGTATCCTGGGTCATCTCCAGTCATCCTGATGAATATCTGGTCACTGGATTCAGATGGTTCTGGAGGAGAAGTGAGGCTGGTGACCTGCACAGCCCTCCCTCACCCAAAACAATGTCAAGTGCAAGTCATGTCATCATTTCTCTGATGGCATGGTCTTCTTCGGCAACGAAGGATGAACACAAAAACTTTCCATGTAGTGAGAGCGCAAGAGACACTATACAGGTTCTCAATCATGTGGGTCATTACAGAGGTTCCATCCATAAAGGTGGGGGTAGAGGCAGAAGTGGGTGTGCAGTGATAGAAATCACAGGGAGTAATGAAAAGGAAGAGACATAAAACTGGGGTGAAGACTCATAAAGAAAGATAATTAATCAAACTGTTAAAAATCATGGATCATACAAAAAAGTGACCAAGAAAACATTAATAACTATTCATATATATATATACTCATTTTCCATCCTCTACAAAATCCTTATAAAATAATCTATACATTCTTCAAGGCCATGACTGATCAAAGTATGAAAAAGGAAAAGGAAGACTTTCAAAATTATATTCATGTAACTAATTTTAAGATATAAAGAATCTAGGTTCCCCCTAAGATTAATGTCTATTTTTTTTAAAAAAAGCTTTTGATTTAGTAGAGCAAAATGCTATCCTAAAGGCTCTCCTCCAAAAGTGTCTCCAAAAAGTATCAAAATCATGCCAAATGCCCTGAAAATGCAGCAACAGATAACTTTGTTCAAAACCCCTTTAATTCACAATAACTTTGCTGTATATTTCAAAGGAATAGCAAATTGTGCATAATAGATAGGCAGTTTCAGATGCAATCATCTTTTGTTTTCTATTTCATTTTGTTATGGAGTAACAAATATAAAATTTAAAAACCTTTTAATTATCAATATTAAAGAAAATGCCAAAGTTGTTTGTAACCATCATGGAAGATGTCCAGCATAGAGTCCAAATGGAAGAGAGATTATCTGCTGATAGTGTGGTCCTCCATAAACTACCATTTGTGGATGATACTGTACTAACTGCATCAAACCCCAGAATATTTCAGAGACCCTCAAATCCCCTCAAAGAGTTCATCCTATTCACACAGGAAAAAAAAAACAGGTGGATAAAAAATGTCTATTGTCCAGACTATGAAATACAATTGGATGGCCAATTCATAGAATAGTTTCATTAACAAAGAAACTGAGGATGAGCAATGACTTGGATCCTGATTTGAACTTAAGGAGGAGCACTAAATTCCATATGGAAAGTCATAAAGTGCTTTTAATGACCCTAAAGTCCCCCCTGAACCAACCATCTTCTCAAACACCAGTATTCTTCTACTTATACTGTGTGGCTGAGTCATGGAACACCATACCTTCCAAAGAAGTAGCAAGTCACCCAAAAAGCAACAGAAAAGTGCCTGGAGGATTTCTCTTCTTTCATTTCCACTCTGAGGAACAGAACCCTGCAGTACAACTTCACCTCTATGTTTCTGTCCTTTTGAGGGATTTCTATGGAGTTTCACTGTATCCAAAGGAAACTCTTTCTTTCATTTTGTGAAAAGCTTTTGCAAAAACTTTAATGTTTTTGTAGGTCATTACTCTGACTACTGTTGAATAATCACAGTGATGCAATAAGCAGTGACTAGGAAAAGTCAAAAACAAAATGAAGTCTCACAGAGGTCACTCATGTTGGTCCTTTACACACGAAGGACTTAAAATTTTATATTCACCTATACCTCAGAGGTAGATTCACGTTATGTTTGGCATTTTGCTATGAGTACTAGGGTAGGCAGGGTGAGAGCTCAAGGATGAAAATCAGGATAGAATATCTAAGGGGGGTTGTGGGTTGGTGAAGGGATGTGGCTGGTGACAATGTCAAGCACACAAGCATTGGGGGATGTAGGGGAGAGGGTGGGGGATGCAATGCAAGAGAAGCAGATGTGCAAGTTTGTCTAGGCTCTCTTCTCTTCCCCCTTCCCACCCTCTCACCTCCCATTACTGCCCATCCTCATGGACGATGAAAGCGCCAAAGAACCAGTCTTAGGCAATAGCTAGGAGAGAGAGAGGGAAGGAAATCCTGAACAATATTATGTTGAGGGAACAGGGGTTGTTAGTACCACTCGTATATAAGAACTTATGCAAACCGGATAAGCCCTACATTGCAGATTGCTTATACAGACTAGAGAGAATGCTTTTAAAGCAATTTTTGAAATTCACAGCAGTAAGGGTTTTTTTACATTTTATTTTATCACAATATTACAAAAGGAAGAGAGGTTGTCTAGCAATAGCTATTCCAACTTCCAGCTTTTTACAGTGTAAGGTCAAAACTTTCCTATTCTTTTTTTTAAGTATATATTTTTCCTTTTTGAATAAAGAATGTAAAAGTTGCCAAAATCAAAAATATGTTTTCTTCTCTTAAGCTTTTACTTATCAATACCAAAAACAGTCTATTGACATAAATGTTTCTTTGCAAAGTTTCGGTTTAGCTAAACAACTCCTGAGAAAACTCTACCCTGACCTCCTTCATGAAACCCTTGCAGACTAATCTCATGGAGCCCAGGATCTCTGAGGATGCCACACTTATACTGCTTTCTGTGTGTGACTGTTTGGATGTGGCATTTTCCCTTATTCACCGACACTATAATTTTAATTTGTCTTATCTCCCCCCATTAAAGAATTATTTGAGAAACTGCACCAGGCTTGCTTTCTTTCCTTCTTAATCTCACTACAGGCATTTTTGTTAAGTGTTCTGCACATAGCTCATACTTAATAAATGCTTTCTTCAATATTTTCTCCCTCCATCCTAGCACTCTGGATTTTCTTTTAAAGTTAAAATGTTCTCAGCTTCAAAAATTTCTATTCTTTTTCTGTGTTCTCGTTGGGTCTGTCATATAATAGCACAGAAAGAATCCATCTACCAAAGGTAAAAACATTCTTTTACTTAATATAAGGCATACTAAGGTCAGGAAAGTATTATTAAAGGAATATCAGAAAAACCTCCAAAACCAAAATGCATTAGGCATTGGAAATACGTATGCAGAAAAACAATTCAAAAATATGACTTTAGATGTTTATAAATGAACTAGATGGTGAAAATAGTCTTCATAGAGTAATCTATATTGTGAGATAATAATCTGTTGTGAGATAAATTAAGAGACCTTCCCCATCTATATCTCTTATTTATGACTGCCATTTACATAGTATTTTAAGGTATAAAAAAGCACTTTTGTACACATTATCTCATTTAACTCTCTTAACCCTCATTTTATACATGAGAAAGTAAGTTAAATGACTTGTGCATTATAACATAGTGCATAAGCATCCAAGGCAAGTTTGGAACACAGGTTTCTCTTGACTCAAAATTCATCTCTTTCTGCTATTCCATGCTGCCACTCCCATTATTAATTTCTAATACTGTCCCTCAGAGACCCAGAAGAAAAATGAAATACCATGTGAAACACACATTCACATTAGACCAAGAAAGGATTTTAAATTTTAAGTCTTCGTTTCCTCTCCTGAATGCTATTTTTCTGATAGTGCTCCCTGTTAAGTAAGAGCTATGGTTACATTTACTTTTTTTTTCCAATTATGAATATGTTTGGAATTTTCTTACAACCCAAATGAAAGACTTTATGAAAAAAAAATGGTGAGTAGTAAAGTACACTACATTCTGACAAGGAATTTATCCAGAATTCCTTTATCCGAGTATTTCTTTCTTCTTCTAGGAAAGACTATTTAATTTATGTTACCCGCAGATATTGAAAACAAGATTATTATTTGCTTTTACTCCTTACCATTCATTTCTTCTTGGACAGTTTTTTGTGAGGTTTGCATTATTATATGGCAGCTAGAAAGTTTAAACTTTCGGTATTTGTTATTTTTATTTTTTTTCCCATTTGGCTTAACGTTAGTCCTGACTTAATGCTCTACCACCCAAGATGCAGAATTCAACATTTATATTCCATTCTCAAAACAGTGTTTCAGGAAAATCAAATGGCTTTACTGAGGTGAGAGATGGTAATTAAAAGGAAATGTTTTACTGCTTATGTGATTGTCTGAATCACGGTGGCTATTTTAATTATACCAATAAATGCAGTCATGAAGTTTAGCCCACGATGACCTAACATCAATACCATAATATAAAGAGATACAGAGAAACTAACACAAATGTAAGACTTATACTACGCAAATGAATGGAGGAGAAAACTTAATAGGCATTGAGTGAAGTAGGGCACTTGAGGCCAACAATATACTCATTTTTTTCTCAAGTAACTTTCCAGAAAAAAGAAACTTTTTTTCTAAGATTGCCCTATTCTAAGACTGACACGTGACAATAGCCTTCAAAAATCACAAAATCTTAGAGTCAGAAGGGAAATGAAAGACTAATGTCTACCCAAACAAGAGTCATCTTAAACACAGAACTGAAAAGTCTTTACCTGGTTTTGTCTGAAGACATCCAGTGAGAGGAACTTTCCAAACTCCTGAAGCAGCCCATCCACTTTGGGATAGCTCAGCAGTATTAGAAAGTCTTTCCTTATGTCACATCTAAATTGACCTCTTTGCAACTCCCATTCGTTACCTCCAGCTCTGCCTCCTGGGACCACACAAAAAAGCCTAATCCATCTTCAAGGTGATGGTCCTTTAAATGCTGGAAGAAATAAACTATTTTCCCCCTTTGTCTTCTCTTCTCCAGAATTTTTCCCATCCTTCATTCTTATAGAATCATCTCAGTAGCCTGCTGTCTAATTCATGTGCTCCCCATCTCTTTTTTTGAAGGGGAGGGGAGGGGGTACAAAGCAATCAATGAGGAATTGAACTACTGTTCTTAGCCATGATTAGAAATGGAGGAAATATTTGGTGATACCAAGAAATTTAGTCATTTCTCATCAGGGCCATTTCCATCATCATGATTCTCTCATGGTAACTTTTCAGTATTTTTTAAAAGGTTAATCTTTAAAATAGTTACTGCAACTCACAAAGTAACATTTTTTTTTAACCAGGTGACATCTCTACTGTTTATTTTGCTTACCTATGTTCACATGATAATAACAACCATCATTGATATAAAGGGAAGTTTTTCATGTTTTTAGTATTTTGCATGCTGGGAACTATAGTTTCTTCTAGCTACCGGACCTATAATGTGAGGAATTTGAAAGCTAGGGTTCAGGCTCCCAACTTCCAACTTCTTTTTAGTAAATAAAATCTAACATATTTTGCAACTACTGTGAATTTGGCAATGATGTGATGGAACTTCATACTGATGCCATTTTCCACCTTGTAATTTTGTATATGGCAGGTCCATCCCAGAACAAGTTCCTCATGACAAGAGAAATTCATTATAAAAGTACCAAAATAGATGCATGCTAAATCCCAGGATTGTGGTACAGGTCATCTTTCAGTAAATTTAGTTGAACACACACTTGTTAAGCACCTGTGTGCAAAGCAGTGTACTGAGCAGTGAGGATGCAAATAAAGAAAATTAATGCAATACATACACAGATAAGAATTTTTTAAAAAATGAAAGTAATACAAAGTCATTTCAAGAGAAAGAGAATGGTAATAATGGGGCAGGGGCAGGGAAGGGATTGGGGATAAAGGACTGTTTTCTGCACAAGGAAGCTCCTGAAATATGCTCTGAAGAGAAACTGAGGCAGAGGAGAAGAACAGTCCATTCCAGATGTGGGAATTGAAGGGTAATAAGAGGTAACTATCATACCACTGCTAAATAATCTCAATTATACTTTTACTTTTTTTTTTAAACGAAAGAGACTTCAGATTAAATCAATGAAACAACAACAGCAAACTTTACTCTCTCAAGGCTACTAAAAGAATTCATGCCCAGTGTACAGATGTGTCCAATCCTTCACATATATTCTTGGGGAGGGAAGATGTCAAGTAAGAGGGAAACAAATCACTGGCACCTAAAAAAAATAGATACTGAAATTAAAAGAAAGAATGTGGTTTAAATCTAAGTGGTGTTATTTTCAGGCCCTCTAAAAGGATTAAATAACAGAATTCTAAATGGTTTGTTTGTACTTTCCATGCAATGTGTAGATTAACCATGAAATTCTGTTTGGGACACTTTGACATCTGTTTTCAGTGCATTACAATGAAATCTGGGGACTTGATACATACATTTGCTGTAATAAAACTGTCACTAATCAGTGTTTTCCAAAATATTGCCCATAACTATTACTATTCAGTAGTCTCATTTGCATGATCTAATATTGTTGCTACATCATGTTTTTCCCTGACAACATGTTAGTTGGTCCCAGGCACATTGTCTAAAATGGCTGCAAACCACTCAAAAATCACAGTATTTCCAAGGTACTCCATAGAAGATAAGCAAGCAATTTGTCCCATAACTACACAAATAGTTCATCATTCATTATCTATTTTTTTCTTTATCTCATCCATTTGAGGCTATAAGTTAATAATCATGATTAATAAAATCCAACATTGACAAATGAGCTCACGTTGAGAAGCCAATTGTGTCTCACATTGCCAATACATACAACAAGGCATGTGAACAGAAATTTGACTCAACAGGCCCACTAACAAATAGGTGGATATGCTATTTGGATACAGACTGTGAAGTCTACCATTCACTTTGATCTATGGTACCATAGACTTAAAGTGGCCTAATCTGTAAAGAGGGGCCTTCTCCAATTTCTCTGGAGTTACCATGCAGTTCTATCCCATGTTCACTAATTACTATTGGAGGAAATACATTTCTTTTGCATACATAAACCTTAGTCTAAGTGAAGCAATGGTCTTGGAAAGATGCAAAATGTGAGTCACCAACAAGTAAAATTCATTGTTTGTAACATATATAATTTGTGTATATATTTGCTGTTCGCAGAGTTGAATTTTTTATTTTGATTATCTAATAATGATGTGATTTTTTTTCCTACCATGATATTCATCTTCAGCTTGAAATGCAGTTTTCTACACACATGTTTTATATTACATGAATGTTGGACACAAAAAGCAGATTAATTGCAGGCCTTAATGCTGTGTTTGTTAGTGCTAAGAAGTCATTCCAAATGTTCCAAAAGGGATTACCGCAGTATAACAAGTCTATTTAATTACTGTAAGACCAGTGATCCTCATATTACTATAAGCAGCTTTTCCCTTATTTGGAGTCTGTAAATAGAACAGAAATTGTTACATGATAACTATAAATCATGTCAAAAAATATTCAGACTTTACCATTGAGAAATGCAAAGGAATGTGTAGGCAGCCCCAGAAGACTGTGCAAGAAATATAGTACCTAACAAGCACATACATGTACGTGCTCCACTTGAAGTTTATATCAAAAAATTTTCAAGTGTGCATTTAAGTAAACATTTTTCATTTGCATTAGAAAGAGCAAAAATCATTCCTTTGAAGCCTCAGCAGCAATGTTTTTTGGTTATTCTTAGAGACTGTAAGCTACATTTTAAGTTGGTTGCATTAATTGCATTAAATTTTGAATCTTAATATGTACTTAAGCATTTCAAAATTAATTGATTCTATAAGTTCTGTAATATATAATAAGAATATCTCATATTAGTGAAAAAGGATCCATTCAACCTCAAAAGTACTTTCAAAGAAGATCAAGATATATAGATACAAATATGCACGTTACTTTAAATTATGTGCCATGAGCCAAAACAACTTAATAGACTTTCTAGTTCTATTTCCTGCTCATCTCAGTAATTCAGTAACTAATAAGCAAATAATGGGCTAACTTTTACTATTAACTCTTGGATAGTAGTAGCATAGCAGCAGTATGGTCTCATGGATAAAGATCTGGGTTCAAGTCTTACCTCTGAAATATACTAGATATGTGACCTTGGACAATCCACTCAACTTCTCAGTGTTCTAGATAACCTCTAAGATTAAAGATTGCAGAAAAGGTGACAACCAGTACAGACAGAGGAAGGTTCCTTATCTGGGAGTTCCATATAGCAAGGAAATCAGAGGTCCAGCCTCTGTCCCTAGTATTAAATCACATTAGTACCTGAGCAACTGTTAATGTGTTTAATATATGAAGATGATGCTAAAGTGATGACCTCTTTGAGCTGTTTCAGTAGCAGGGGTGATGGATTAATGATAAACCTCTGACATTCTAAGCCCAACTGTAATGAAACATGTTGCATTTTAAGGCTTCGTGTAACTGGCAAAAATCTGTAGCCATGAAGTAATCTGAAAGTAAATGGTCTATGAGGGGATCTAACCTATCATCTTGGTCTCATTATCTGGCTGCTCTGCTTAGTGGGAAAAGGGATAGACAAAGTCAGGAGGGACTACAGATCCGACACAAACTAATTAGCTATGTGACTCTGAACAAGTGACTTAACTGGTGCCTCAGTTCCCTCTTCTGCAAAATGGAAATAATTTGCACTACTTGTTTTGTAGAATTACTGCAAAGAAAATGATATAGAACCAGGAATTTATTATGATGATGATTAGCCTTAGCTGCCACGATTATCAGAGCCTTAAACCCGTCCCATTTTTCCCTATAATATTTATTCTAGGTGAAATAATTTGGATACCTTTAACTTTTTTCCATGGTGTTCATGTATTTCATTTTCTGTGTCATTAAGAAAGGGAAATAAAGGCATAATTTAAGGAGGAAAATTTATTTGTAGGATAATCTACAAATCACTCACATCACTAATTAAATGTTTTGAGAGATTTTGACCCAACTAAGGATCCTTTTAAAAGAAGAGACACTCTGAGGAGTACATGAGTCTATAAAATGAACAGTCTCCTCATCTTTTAAGAATAATCCAGTCCATCACATCATCATTGTTATCCAACAAAATCTAAAACATAAGCTTAGTCCTCCCAAATATTGCCAGTTAAATTTTTCTTTAACAAAATTCTTATATTTTTATTAGAGTGCTATGAATCATAAACATATGCTTGAGTGACAGCATTCATTTCACACTCAAATTAAGGGATTTTTTCTTTGTTTAAATCCATTGCAATACTTTTCCTTTGTCTTTTCAGAGATTTCTAGAATGATCAGAGGAAATTATTCTTGGACACCAACCTGGAATAAAATAAATTCCCCCAACTCTACACATTTTTTTAAGCTGTATAATCCTACATTTGACCAGTTTATTTGAACATCAGATGATCAGTTTATAGCCTTGGATCAGCCCTATATAAGAACACTGACAATTGTGTTGCTTTAAAAATGTATTTCTTGTCACCTGAGTTTTCAGGACAAGGAATATTAACCTGTCCAAAGGCTCATTATGCCAGTCCTTTGCTCCCTCTCTGATGCTTTCCTTCTACCCGTCACTACCCATCTTACTACTTCATAGAACAGTTTTGTGCACTATGTCCTAATTCACTACCCCATGCACTTAGCTCTCCTGTTGCCAGTACTTACGACCAGCATCCTAAATCCCAGCCCTGAAGTATAAGACATTTTAAAATGCTTCAAACAACTGAGGAAACAGGACAGATTTATGCGAGGATTTTAACTCAAAAGTTTTTTTTTTTTAAACACCCTCTCATTCCTCAAAGGTCTTTGGAAAATGCCTATGATAAAATCCATATACTTCTTCCCAGCACAGAAATCCTCAAGACCAGAATCTATTCACTTAGTATGGTATGTAAATCTGAGTTTACTACTCTAAATGATTCTCATCTGTCTGCCATTGATAGGGCCACAAAGTCCGCACCTTAGCCTAAGCCCATATAACACATTGCTACTAAAGATATCAATGGGTGGGGTTAGAAACTGAGGCCCAGAATTCAAATCAATCAATTTATCTACTTGATTGAACCTTCCGATAAATTTCATGGGTGGGACAAAGGGAGAAGAAAGCTGGATCTATTGAGCAAAATGATATTTGGAGACTATCCACAAATTTCATTTATCTACACTACCTATCCTCATCCTGAGAGGTTGGGAAATCAAGAGGTAGCTCTATCTGCTAAACACTGAAATTTCTTAGTCTTTAAAATGGATGTCTGTGGGAAGATCAGAGATGACAAACACTACAATCTATGGTCTAGGGATATAATACAGGGGAGTGAAAGTGGCTAAAGTCAAGAAGTCAAAAGCATCTACTAGTTCATTATGTCTTCCATCTGTCAAGTATTCACATAGGTGTAAACAGTATATGGCATATACTTATATGAATTACACATACTAACTTCAACATTTTTTTCCAATAATTTTAAAATAAAACATAACAGCTTGGATTTTCAATATTTAATCTGGCAAACATAGGGGAAACCATAGGCTACAAAATCACATTTGGCATCTCTTAAAAGAAGGATTAAAAATATCGAAGTTTTAACATTTGCTTTAAGGCACTTCAATATTTTCAACATAGTATTTCATTTTTTCAGAAGACAAGACTCGAAGCAAAATTATATATTTCACGTGTGAAATATTCAACAAGAAATCTATTCTTTTTGTTTCTTGAATAGTGAACTACTATTTTTCTTGACATTTAGTAAAATGAATATTTGTATCTAATCTGTTCACAAAATATCACATCATTTTTGCTCATGATCCTTTACCAAACCAAGAAAAAATCACTTAAGTAATAAAAGCTGTATTAAAAAAAAAAACCTGTGGTAGAATATTTAAAGTTTCAACTTATTCTCATTTCCTTCCATTTTGTTTCTAACATTAACATTGCAAGAGTAAACAGAACTTCCAAATACTAGTAATAAATTTACTGTGTGAAATTTTAAAACCAACCTTTTAAGAATTATATTTTAAAATCAAAAATAGAAGTAAAATAATCATTTTTAGCACATGAATATGATCACAAGGAATTTTTTTTTCCCCATGAATCAACTGGAAATAGTAAAAATCCTAATGGAACAAACCAAAAAATGTAAAACGTGAAATTTCAGAACCCAGAATTTGGAAATTGTACTTTTTTTGAGAAAGAAAAAATTATTTTGTATGCCATTAAAAAAGATAAAAAGTAAACTGAAAGCAGAGAAAGAAATCAGTATCCTAAAAAAGCCAGAAATCCTTTTTCTCCCCACCTCAAGTACCAAGGAGGGCTGCCAATTTGTCCCCATCACTGTCGACAAACAAAAGAAAACCCCTACTACAGCTAGACCATGTCAAACAGAAGACACAACTACTCCAGAGGGACGCCTTGAATCCACTGGGGTGTAAAGTCGGGGTTGGGGCCTTTTTGTCAGTCATTACCATAAAAGAATAAGAGGAAACAGTGACATTACTAAACAATGGAAAGGTCAAATGACTTGCAGCCATTTCATGACCCAGACAAGTCAAGGTCAAGGGATTCAGGTAGCAACTTTGCCTGGGCATAAGTTACAGCACAAATGAATTGTTTTAACACATCAGCTTTGGTCAATTAAACCTAACAAGACAAGTTGCAGGGTTCTTGACACTAAGGCCAGAAGCTGAGACAGACCTCATAAAACAAGGCTTTTAACATGGCATAGCAAATTTAAGGTAATCCATCCAGAAACTGCAGATGTCAGAATAATAAAATACAAGTTGACCTAAGTAGGAACATTTTTCACAGTTTTGACTCCCAGATACTGGGGTACACCCTTCACACTGATACACTCACATCATTACCGTAGGCAGAGATAGAAATCCCCTGCACACATAAACTAAGCTATGTGCTCTATTATCAATAACTCTTCATATCTTTGTGTGCACAATAATATTTTTGTACTAGACTCTAGGCTTCCTTGCTAACAGGGTGTTTGATGCTGCAAAAACATCCATACGCATATTTTTTTCAAAAATTATAAACTCAAGTGTTTTCAAAAATCTTTAATTTCACTCAGAATATTGGTCTGCCACACTGTATTTGTTGCTGTTTGCTAAATAACTACTTTTTAATGGCTGATTCTTCAATGTGCATACATTTGAAAAATCACTTAGTTAAGTACTACAGTCTCAGTGTTGGGGCTGAAACTAACCTGCCTTTAAAACTGCATATATTTAGCATTAAAGAATTTTTTCCTTAATCTGCAATTCTTATTTTATTTTTCACTTGTTTTAACAAATCCCATTTTCTACTGATTGGTGCTTCATCAGAAACTTGCTACATGCTCTGAACTGCCTTAAATTGGGAGTCTGAAAGTACACAACCTCCAGGCAACTCTCAGTTAACAAAATGACTTCATCCATCACCCCATATTTTCAATTATATTGTACTTATTCAGAGTTCTTTAATTTGTCTGTGATTCATCAATGCTGTCCTATTTAAACTATCATCGTAAGTGGAGGGGCTATATAGCTCTAAGTGTGTTTACTATACATGATATGTACACACACAAATATTCCTGCTTCCTTATGTCACCCCACAGTTCTATTGCTTCATTCAAATTTTGTGGTACTTTTGCCTTCAACTTAATTTCAAGGTTTTCCCCACCTTATCAATCAATTAGTCATTGTTTCTTCCAATTTTTTGGAATAAAACAATAATACTCCTTAACCCCTCCAAAAAAATTAAAAAGAAAATGTTAGTCCCTAAAATTGCATAAATTTAGCATCCTGTTACTTTCAGGCTAATGTTGGCTACTCACAGAAACACATTCCTCACTGCATTCATTTAGTTTTCAATATATTTCTCTATATTTTAATGATTCCTTATTTATGCCAAACTGTGACAAGTGAATTCAGCTAAATTAACCACAGCAGACAATTAAGTTCAGAAGTATATGATTTAAAAAAAAAAATACTACCTTGCCACAGAAATCTAATTCTTTGGAAGTTTCTTGTGTTGCTCTGCTTGGCACTCTGACATGTTGCTGCAATAACTCAAGCTTCCGATAGCATAACCACCAACCAGTCCTTGAGATTTCTAAAATTACTCCTATGCCACAGGGGCAGGAGTGGGGATGAGGAAAGAATGGTAAAACTCTGCTTCGACAATCAAGTTGTCCATTCATTCATTCTGACACTGCATGTACGCTGCAAATCATCTGAAGAGTCTGAAAATTCTACCTTCATTACCAAAGAATAACTTTTTACCTAGAAGTTTGCTTGAGAAGGAACCCATTTTTTCTTTCTTACTATAATTTTCACAATCCTTGTATAAGTTAAGAATTATGTTGTAATAAAAACTTTTTATCCTGCTTCTGCTCTTTGCAAATATTGAGCATGTACTAAAGTAACAGCCATTCTTTGACTACTTCAGAAGCTACAGTGATGTCAGAAACTAAAAGTTTATCTTAATTTTAAACTATTCCAGAGAATTCAGACAAAGGCTTCAACTGGACCATATTCAATTCCAATTAGTCAGTAAAATTCCAATTTTTCTGCTCCATCTACCACAAGAACCGAAGATTCCAAAGAAAATAATTTTATTAAATTATAGATGTGCTTGAAAACAAAAATTTTAATAGTCTATCAAAGTAACTATGAGGCAAGTTATTGAGGGGTTAAACATCGATTTGCCATATAACATTTTTTTTCCTCTATAGATTCTACACCTGACTTCAGGAATAGGGAAAATCCTGCAAAACAATAATACATATAATATGTAAAACTTTTATGTGGGCTTCTTAAATAAAACTTTAAGACACAGAACCTCTAAAGAGGTGAAGCATAAAAGTACAATTATTAATAATAAATGGCCTCTAAGATTGGGTTGGTTCTCTAAGTCCTCAGACACAAACAGCAACCACGCCTATCTGTGAGTTACTATGCTTATAAACCAATTATCCATTCCCTAAAATGTACACTTAGGTCAAATTAGCCATGCTCCCCCCAAAAATGCACGTGATTTCTATTCTTTCACATGTGGAGTCATTTTGCTGAACTACATTCAAGCATAACGCAAAGTTCACTGAATAACCTAAGTGAATATGTTTATTTCTATATCTACAAATTTGGAGGAGGAGGAGAAATGTTTCCCTTGTGCTGCTAACACAGTAATCACCTTTACTGCCTTCAGTCTTCAGTTCGATCACTCAATAATCACATGTGAAGCACCTACTATGTGCCAAGCATCTACATATATAACTTTTAATATTTCAAAACCATAACAACAGAATGAATCAGCTGTACTCTCTCATTCTCCCTTGGAAAAGCAAGTACAAGGGTTTAGTTTGCCATATCAATGTGCCGATGCCAAACTTGCTCAACTGGCCCTGGCATTTTAACTCCTGAACTGTCTGGTAAATCCATTATGTGACTGGGATATCATGGCATGAAAAGAACTACCTCTGGGCCCTTTGACATTGTTTTCTTCTTATCAGTAAGGAAATTGCTAAATATCTTATCTTTAATTATATGTTCCCTATGAAGTTCTCATTAAATCCATGAACAGAGGGATGGCAGTAAGAGTACAACGTTATCTTATGAAACAGACGTAAGCTAGAGCACAAACAAATGTACACTGTGGTGTAAGAAGCTCAGCTGAGGACAGGGTAACAAATGGAAAACTTAACTATGGTCACCTAAATCATACGTGTGAACATATATAGCTTTCCTATTGCACAAAATAGGAAAAATGTATGTTTTAATTTCAATATTTCACTGAGGAAAACTGTCATACTAAAGCTAGCTGACTAATTCATTTTTCCCAAATAGGAGAGCATTTTTTAATAGTCACAAAACAAACAATTCTGTAATGAGTAAAAATATAATGTCATCATCACCACAATAATAGTTGACATAAGCTTATTGTGAGGATACTAATGGATGCCAAAATTAGTCCATAAGTCAAGAACCAATTTAGGAAGTGAAGAAAAAGACTTTCTAATAATTACTTATTCTCTAACAATGCGTGGCAAATGGAAAGGGTCATATTTCAAAACAGGATATTTATTACAATTTCCCCTAAAAACAATGATTCACAACGTAACAATATAAATTATTACACAATTTAGCATTCAGAAAGAATGCCAGCCAACATGTAACAACATAGCCACAACCACAGGTGCCCCAACTAGCTGAAGGTAACTTTAGGCTTAGAACATATTCAGACACTGATAAAGTTTCTGTGCTTGAAAACACCTTTAATAAGAGGGCAAAGTACGGTCCAACAACCAGTTAGCATAAGTGAGTACAAACTGCTTTGTTGCATTCATGCAACCTGCACACATAACAGTTGCTATCTTTTGAGATCTGCAAACTTCCTAGCAAGTTCAGTGAGCTAGATCACTTTTCTGCAGAACTCTTTCCTACTTAATGAAAATCCAGTGCCTACTCTGCCCCCTTTCTCCACCCTTACTACCTCCCCCCTCCCCCAGACAGGACACAGTCTGGCGACTCAGTAGCTCACATAGGCCAGACTTCCTTCTGTGCAGCCCTTTGGGTAAAACTGCTAATCCTTCTTATTAATTAACGAGATAATAGTGGTTAACCGGAAAGCAATATTAATGCTAACTATCTAGGAAACTTCAACAAAAATGACAGCCTTTTTGTTGTTTTTTCCTGGTAACAAGTACCATATAGCTGAGATCGTAAGAGCATTCTGATGTAGAATTTAAAAATTCAGGGATGACTGGATTCTATCAGATTTAGGAAATATGTCTCTTCTTTGAACATTTGCACTGCAAAATACCTCTCCTAAATTTCTGATATTAGAGTGTAACATAAGGAGCTTTCACAAGAGTACTATAAAAATGGAAAGTGTAGAAACTAAGGGAAATATGACTAATATATGAAATATGCTCTGTTGGGAGAGAAAACAAAAAAGCTTAGTAATAATTAATGCATTTCCCATCACTGTAGCCTATTAGTCCTCCACAATATTTCTCAAGGTAGGATGTTCCTCCTACAACACAGTCTTTATATTATAGTGAGATTTGTATGGAAAGATTTGCCTTTTGAAAAAATTCTGTTAAGATAGCAACAAAGACAGCACAGAGAACAAGAATTCACTAGATGAGAAACATTGGCTCTCTTTAATCTGTTAGTAAAATGAAGAGACAAGATTAGAACAGTTGTTTCAATCTACTGCAGTCTAAAAAAATCTAGAAAAGGAAGGGATTTATTTTATCTAAGGTTTGCTGCAGCAAACAAGTACAGCAGCTTTCATTCTCTGATTGTCAAAAACTTTCCAATGTGCCCACTGCAATGCGGATGCCAACCAACGAATCAAAGGCATTCAGCAACTAGACAAAGAGGGTCTGATGCCAACCTCGGTGCCACTGGCAACCATTATTGGCATCAAGCACATTGTCTGCCTTTTTTTTCCCCTCTCCTGGCACTTGACAAACAAAATGGCGGTTCTTTTAGCAACGGAACACAGTAAAAGCGCAGCACTCACAATCAAATACCATAAATGATTTTATGGACTTGTATGCAGTTCTTTCCAAATGATACATGCTCTCAAGTAGACAGGGAGAAGAGAATACAATTTTTCAATGGCTGTATTGAACATGACCTTTTGCTAATCTAATTTAAAAAAAAAAAAAAGCAAAAGTGAGGAAATTATTTTTTTTAAAGGCTGAGTAACAAAGATCTTGGACTTTCAAAATAACAAAAACACTGCCCAGTGATCATTTGATGCTGAAATCTTTAATAACTTAGATTCCATTAGTAATTTTTAAAATTTCTTAATTTCTTCTCCAAATCACATTAGCGATAGCCACAGCTTACAGTTCATGTCAAATCCCCTTCTAACTTTTTCTCTGTTCTAGAAAGGATGCTGCCTGCTACTATGAAAAAAGAGAAGCAAGAGCTAAATAAAATTTTAAAAAAGGGAAAAGGAAAGTCATATGAAGTTGGTCAACGATGAAACTTTATTAGAAGCTGGTCCTTATTTCTTCCTCCTGAAAAGATGCAGTATATGATCTTGTATAAATAACCAAGAGGACTATTGACATTTTCAGATCTGGAAATTGTCAATATATTGTAACATTACTCTGCACTGCAATGCGGATGCCAACTAACAAATCACAAGCATCCTAAGCTAAACAAAGAGGGTCTGATGCCAATCCTGGTGCCACTGGCAACCATCATTGGCACTCTAGCTATTCTTCCTCATGTTTTTCTCCTAGTCATTTAGAGAGGGGGGAAAAGTAATTTTCTTCCTTCATTCAATTTCAAACATTACATTTTTCTTTTCTGATTTTTCTTTCAGGTTATTCTTTATATTTCTATACCTGATTTATAAAACATAGTTAAGTGGGTTTTCATGTACTTACAGGAGAAATAAAAAGTCATTATGTGAGAGATGCAGCGCTTTGATTGACTACAGGCTTATCTTTTAGAACCTGGCTTCTTTAATCAATTGCACTGCAAAATGACATAATTAACCTACTCTTGACAAAGAAAAAGATACAAATTTTGAAAAAAGGAAAAAGACAAAGGCATCATAATGTGACTTTTTCAAATAAAGAACCAACAGATGTTAACAGAAGATGCACTGGAAGGTAGGAAAAGACACAAATTAGAATCACAGGGTAAAATAATGAAAAATCGCCTGATGGTGGGTTTTGTTAAACAAAAGAAAAATCAATATTTTCTCCAGAGATATTTTCTTAGAGGTTGCTTAAAACTTAATATGCCCACTGATGGTACAGTGTCATTTATGTATTTTACCCTATTCTCCTTATTTTCCCAAATCCAAGGAGTAAATTCTTATTGCCAGTTCATGTAAAACAAGAGAACAGCCTACCCTGCTAACACACACACACACACACACACACACACACACACACACACACATACACACCTCAAGGAATAGCCTTTAAGCAACTGAAAATGTGAGTAGTACTTAGGTGAATGCGAACCTTCTGCCTGCACTAAAAAGTCGCTTGACCTGGTTTTTAAAACTTTACTTGCAATACTACTTCCAGGAAGGTATGTTAAAATGCACTTTTCAGTTAATCCAACTAATATATAACCCATTGTTTGGTATAACTTAAAAAAAAAAACTATGTTATACACTTTAATACTTTTAGTTGTGCACCTAGAGTATGCAAATGGTTCCATTTTTGCTCCATGTTTTTACCAAAACATCTTTAGCCATATTCAAGTCACTGCAAAATAACAAAATGCTATAAATGATGATCAGTGGGGAGGGAGGGGGGAAGAGAAGAAGAAAAGGAAGATAGAGAGATTTGATGTTACAACTTTTTTACATATTTAAACAAGATGCAATAAATTCCATAGCTTCATCTCCATCTCTGTTGCTTAAGATAAGATCAGAAATGGTGTGATTTTTTCATTTCAACTTTTAAAACTATATCAAGTAAAACTTGTAAGGAAATAGAAAGAGCCGGCAACTTACTATGTCCTTTAAAAGCCCTATGAACAATGCTGATATTTTGTTTATTTTAGATGTGAAAAAATTCGTAATAATTTATCACTCAGATCTCATAATTATATAAGGAGTATGTCATCTGGCTATCTGCAGGCCATTTTTGCCTACCACCAGGCCACCTTATGAAATGGTCTACCATCTGTGGCAGACCTGACTTTAGTCCACTTTAGGCATGCTGCTAAAAAGGAAATGCTATTTTAACATGTATTGATTACTGATGTGATGATTTCTAAGTCCTGATACATACAATAAGAGCAGAAGAAACACTCTTGCCAATTTAAAGATAGTACAGTACGAGGAAAATTAGAAACCATAAATAAACAACACGCATATTGTAAACTGAAAAAAATACCAAGTGATACACACCTGTTTGTGAATTATTCAGGAACATATATGTTATAACATATTATAATATTATATATATTATATTAGTTCCTACTAATTTTAAAGAATAGATGTATTTTTGTCTCTACTCTTTTTCAAGATTTCTTTGTCTATGTAATGTGCTTTCCATTTGTTTTTGTTTTGTTTTTTTTAAACTATACTAGAAGGCCATTCCCATATTCTTCAAAAAATCTCAATGAATTTACACTTGGTGAACTTTGGACATACCTTTAAAAAGGAAATGTTCCTACGTCACTATGGGAAATTATTATAGCATGGCTTATAAAAAAAAATGAATGGTAATCCATTTAGTCAACACTAAGTGGTTGGTTACACAACCATAAAGGTGTTGGTAGAAACATTTAGTCTTACGAAGCTATTGGTCCTATATAGGATCTGTCTTTTGTTACAAAGAACTCTTAAGCATTCTGTAATGGTGAGAATTTAATTTTGTTCCTCAGAGCTATAATAGGTATGTCTAAGAGAACATATTTTAGTTACTTTAGTCTGGGGAGGGTGTAAAGAGTTTTCTAAATATGTATGGAAATGATTATGCCCACATAAATACACATATTACTAGGATTGAAAAAAAATCTGCTATTACAGAAATATATGAAAGAAAAAATCAAATGAGATGGGCAATATTATTAAACTTTGTTGTGATTCTGAATAAATTGATTACTTCAAAGGCATTCAATATACTCCTTTCCTAGGGTTCAACTATTCACATCAGTATGTATGTGCTACAGCTACGCTCTAATGAAATGTCTTGTACATAGTGGAACATATCTGTATTGTCACATCAACAGCGGTCTATACACATACACATACACTTGTGTGTGTGTGTGTACACACACACAAGTATATATCTGATATGTATGTATATGTTTATATATGTGTATTTTCACATACATACACACACATTCAGTGTTAGAGTTGTAAGAGACCTTAGAGATTTTTGAGTCCAACCCAGTTGTGTGTGTATATGGGGAAAGAAAGAGAAAACGGCACTACAGAAGAATGTTTGGAAGTCATGCTTCCATTATACTGTCCTGTCAGTGTTTGACATACTAATATAAGAAACAACGGTCTGCTCCTACCTTGCTCCTGCACGTAGTATGCCAAAAACAAATCAAGCTCTTTAACTGATACTGTTATATGATGTGGCTGGACGCAAAGTGCTGGATTTGTGCAATGTGGGGATTTCATGAGCCGTTCTCCATCCGTACTTTCCAAAGGGATGCCTTTGAACAGGATCACCATGACTAGATCCAGACGCCAGACTTTGTCAGCCTGTCGCAGGCAGTCGATTCTCCTAATCTTACCCTTCTGGTCGGGATTGGATAATACACAGCATGGGTGCTTCTTCCCAGTCACGGTGAGCACGAAATCCTCCCGGTACTCTTGGCGGATGTCTTTGCGCAGCTTGGCGAGAAGCCTAGATGCCCACTTCTGTTTGATTTCAGGCTTTTCACTAAGAAGCTCATCTTTGACTGCTCTTTCCTCATCCTTTGACATTCGCTTCTCATGCTTTTTAAAGTACTTGCGTTTTCGAGCCTGCAGGTTGAACCACGTATAGGCAATTGCACGGACATGTGGGAGAAGTGCCTCGATGAATGGGTGAAATTCATCCTGTGAAAGAAGGGAAGGGGACAGAAGAGAAGAGTAAAGTCAGTTTGATCTTAAAAGCTCCAAAAAAAAAAAAAATGCACAAACTCCCTACCAGTTAAACACACAAAGCAATAAATAGAAAGGTAGGTTTAGGTGTGAAGATCTGTATTATTTCCTTTTTATTACTTAAAATTCTTGAAATGATGAGACAGGAGGTAAAGAAAAGGAAGTACTGTGACAGTTACCCCCTTCCTACCCCTACCCTACAGTAGGTGGATAAATAATTTTTTAAACAAATGAAGGTTTTATTTTGTACCCCTGCTCTCATCCCCACCCCCACCCATGCCATACAGAATATATTCTTCAAAAAAGCTTGACCAAAGTGCTTTGATCCTATTTAACATTTAAATGTTTGACTGGTCAACTAATGCTAGGCAGTACCATTGTACAAAGGACACACTAAGATTTTGGAAAATCTGAGGAGAGCTGTTCAGAAGGCAGGAGCGATGATGCCACAGTTCATTTCTCTTCTCTGTGGCACAGAAACACAAAGCATATACATGCTCAGTGTAATGCCACACAGTTCCCGCTTTTGGAGCATGCTCTCAGCAAGAGACTGCTGGTGGCACAGAGAGCATGCGCCATCAAACTTGATCCATTTTCTTATCAAACGTCCAACATTCCAACACTGAAACAGTCCCATTCCAGTAGTGGTAACTACAGAAACCCATAATACAGTAGGAGAAAGTAGGTAAAAAATAAAGCATGGATTAAGAGAAGCCTCAAACCAAAGGTTTCCATATTTTAAGCACTGCATGTTCTCCCTCTCCTCACATCCTCCCCCACCTCCTCCACCAAGTTTGTGAAATAAAAGTTTATAAAGTTGAAAACTAAAATTACATTAATGATCTTCCGGCAGCTTCCTCTATAGAATATGAAGCCCCACAAAGTCAGTTAATTTGTTAACTGATCACATGAGTGTGGCAATTATTCTAAACCCCTTAAAAATCAATCTGAGGTGAACAATGAAAAATGGCAAGTTGGCACAAACTTAACATTCTTTGTGTTTCTGTACACCGTGACAGAGTGACATTAGGAGTGCACCACTGGTCAAATACGGCTTTTGTAGAATCTATGCAATTCCTTTGCCATATTTCAGCATCTGCACGTGTAATTGCACATGCAGATACAGTGTAGCTGCCTATCACTTACAATTCACTGGATTGCCTATAGATTTCTATAGTGTTTCTACCTTCAATGAAGACTGGGGGTGAGGGGGAGAATAATTGCAGCAATAGAAAACTATTCAATTTTTCACTACTTCCTACCTTGGGTTGATTCATGTATACCTCTTTTGGAAAAGCTCTTCCCAACCTATAAATCCCCAATATAAATACAGATGTAAAAATTCAAAATTTACAAGAAATGGCATCATAGATCTCGATCTTGAGCTAGTGACAGAGCATCTACCAGGACTGTTTTAATTTTAAGACATTCTCAACAATTCTTGGTCAAATTAATTGTACTGTCAACCCAAACCACAAACTGACTTTCTCTAAGTGACTGTATCCCAAGTTACAGTTTATGGATTAATGTTAGCTACCCTGACAAATGTGGAATGAATTATGTTTAATCAGCAGACTGATTAATTCCATTAGGTAAAAATGCTGGAAGTACAGCCAAAGACTTCATGACAAAGAAAGAGTCCTAAAAATTCCATATTAACTAATCAACCAAGGCTTAAACAAGATTTATTAATAGTATCCATTACTAAAATATGGCTAAATACTAGCATAGCCTATTTAGATACTGAAAAAACCTAAGACTTTTTCGGTATGAACTCCTCAAACACAACACACACACACAAACACACACACACATACACACACCACTGTCATAACATAGTCATCAAATATTTCATATATTGCCTTAAAATATTGCTATAACAGAAGAAAAATGGAATCAAAATTTTATAATACAGGATGCAGATGATTACATTACAGCATGAAGCATCATGAAGTACTACAGAGGAAATCATTAAACTGATCAGGAGTTTCCAGCAGAGATTTGAACAATTCAGTTACTATGCAAGCACATAAAACTAGGACATGGAAAGAGTTAACCACAATCTGTTCTTTGTGTGGGAAGGCAGCCCTGCTCTGAGCAACCACAGCCCATGATAAGACCTCCCTATCTCCATACACTTTCTGATGCCATGCTTTTAGCTTTCACTGTAACTATAGAAAGTTTTCTTATTCCCCTAAGAAAAATATGCTAAGTGAAAGCCTTCTAAAGGAAACTCAGACTTGTGTGTTCCTTTACAGCTTACTCCCTACAAATCTCACCTTTGCTTACGATTTATTGATATGATTAATAAATCATCTTTGATTTTTTTAACTCAGGAAATTTTAGAGTTTGGGGAAAAAAACTTCCTCTTCCACATAGCACTCTTGCCACACTTAAAAGTACGCAGTGTTATTTTAACAGGTATTAAGCACTGCAGAAATACTTAAATACTTATGTTCTTAAGTGGTATGTTCAGCGACATTTCACTTTCCTATACAGAGATAACAGTCAGTTTTGACTAAACTTACTTTAGTGTAAATATTGAAGTATGAATAATATTGTTAATCATTTCATGAATCTTAAAAATTAATAAGCTACTTCAAATATAGAGGATCCAAATTTTAGATTGATCTGTTTCCTGAATGTTACTTTACGAACATACATAAAACATAAACTTTTAAAAATAATTCTAAAAAACTTAAAAATGACACTGCCAAAAATGATTGTAAAGCATATACTGGAAAAAAAAATTAAGCACAGAGGTAGCAAACTTTCTCAGCCTTCAAAGAGGTATTATTAAGTATGTTTTAGAGCTTCATTGTCTATCTGGATTCCTTTCAAATGAAACACTGCCTGACAAGAGGCATAAATGATTCTAAATGGAGACTTGCTACTAGTTATATACCTTTCTCTACTAACATGACTAAAATGCCATTTACTCCATTTGATTGGTTTGTAACATTGTCAGAGGCAATATATTTTTTAATGATTTTATGTGACATGAATGTGGATCATAAGTAGCTGTCTTCACACATACACAAGTGATTTATTGAAGTACAGACTTTCAAATATCCCATTAGATGGATCAGGTGTACAAAATGCATTCTCATTTTAAACCAAAATGGGAGTTACTTTTAAATAAGCAAAGAATTTGAGAAAATAAGTATCTAAACTTTTAACTCTTACAATCCAAGTCAGTAGGCCACCTTTTCTCAGCTTGGGTTTTAAAAAAAAACAAACCTTTGATGTTTCCCATTTCCATTTTTTTCTAACCCCCAAATGCATTATCAAATTAAAAGCCTTTGTAAAGAAGCAGGCCACACATTATAAACTCAAAATGAAACATACTTCATTTTCCTAAATCAGTTTTTCTTGCCTTGGAGAAAACAATGGTTTCTAGAAAGAAGAAAGAAAATTTGGAGAATTTGGGGGACGGGGGCTTACAGTTCTGAAGGATCGGCTACGTAATAAAAAAAAAGGATAAAAAAAGTATATCAGGAAAACCTGAAAATACATGATCAGATGCTATCATTCCTACAGAACGGTGCATTATTGAGGTTTTGTATTATTTACGGTAAGAGCAAGCAAACATTAAATCATATGTGACCATACAGTATTTTTCCTTACAGGTCTGCTTTATATTCTCGGCATGTATGAAGTACCAATAAAGCAGCATACCAAACTACTGAATATCAGCTTTTAACAATGGTGCCTTTAGAATTAAGATGGGTTCTAAAAAACAGGTACCCTACTACTATTGAATAAATTACCACTTTTTAAAAAGTTCTTACCAATCAAGTGATCTACTCTAATTTGTGTTTATAAATCTTAGAAAATGTTTTGATATAAACATTCTGTACCACTATCAACACAAAACAGTGATATAAAACCAAAACAGATACTTAGTCTAACTTTTGTAACATTTTAATGTTTTCCACAACTTAACATTTAAGACTTCTATTAAGCATGAGCTCCAAAAATAGTTTCTTATCACATAAGCCTTAAATCCTAAAAATAGATTTATTAAGGCAATATGGAAGATATTATTATAAAAAGTAAAAAAAAATCCACCAAAAAGGTATACTACAGAGTACATATCTGCAAGTATTTGTGTAACAACTGCATGAATATAAAAATAGATATTTATATGTTTAAATATCTTTTATGCCGAGAAATTGCTATACAATTTTTCCTCTGAAGAAACTGAGGTTAAGTTTAAACTAATATTCTTTTGATAAACCTTTGCAGGGAATCTTGAAATCTAACTCCTGGTAACAATTTCTGAAAAGCAGCTGTTATGAATATGAGTAATATATAGAATGTCGTCAATTATCCAACACTTTGCAGGTGAAGATGAATGATGCAGCATTTCTTAAGCATGCTGAGGATGCAAATTCAAAATGCATTTCATTTTGCATTACTTGCAACATGTCAGATCCATGTGTTTAAGTACTGAGGAATGTTAATATTTTATCCCCAGAAAGGGTTTATTTGTTTAAAAAATAATACTAATGATGGATAACAAAGGTAATTTACACACCTAAGCTCTTTGAGCTTCATGGTGATACTTAAGAAGAAAACCTATGCATAACTTTCAAAATACAAATAGCTCAGTAACTCTCTTTTCCACAGTTTTGTTAAAATAAAGATACGTTTACTTGCTGAAAATATCCATATCTAAGTCAATCATACTCAGATGCCAAACAAAATATAAACAATAAAAAATGTGTCAGCCAAAAAGCTACAGGACTGTATCCAATCACTGAATAAGCCTTATCATTGTTTTCATCTTCATTCACAATTTATGAATGCCTCAATCCTTTTGAATCACAATGGCTTCTAATTGTCAAACAATTGAAATCTTAATCATTTGTCCATTACACAAATGTATCATAATAATATTAGATTTTTTAATTTAACACACCCAAAGACTTGCTCACTTCTTTAGCTATTTGGTTTGTATGCCAATGCGAATGCAAGTGGTTAACAGTTAACAGTTTATGAAATGTTCTCTTAAAAGGGCCAGCATTAAAACTCCTGCAAACTGTCCCACAGCTTTAGAGTTTTAATGTACTGCTTCAAATGTGATCGATTGACTATGGGATTAGTATTTACTTCTTTAATGAAGTAATGACAAATGCCCTGCAGGTATTTAAAAGCAACTTCAGTGGGGTCACTTTTCATATGACCTTGCTTTAAAGTTCTAGAACTGGGGGGAAAGTAGAAAATATGTATTTTATTTTGTGATATTGTCAGAAAGATGTTAAACCCAAATTGAAAGATATCTGTATATGGTATATATTGAGACTTTCAAACAAGAACTAGCTTACTTACATTTTTCTAAACTACCTCAGGCACACATGATACACCCGAAAAATTTGCAAAATGAAAAAGCTTACTGAAATAAATGTTAGCTATTATGGCCCAAAACAACCATCAGTGCCAATGGCATAGGTTCAAATTAAAGGTATCTTTTATGACTAAGGTACTTAAAATATTTTTTTTTGTACAACGGTGTAGTCAAGACTTTCCGAATTCAAAGGTAGGTAAGAAAATAGTCAACTTCCCTTCCATTATCGGTAGCAGATTAAATAAGAATCCTACATTACATTAGTCAATGATAGCTTCAGGAACACAGAATAACTATGCCCCCTAAACTCCCTGTATCATTTAGAGCCCAAAATGAAGAGAGTTTAAAAGAGAGTAAATTAATGCTAGTCGCTGCATTTCAAGCCCTGTTCTTTCTTGGGTAATTAAAACTTTCTCCCTTCAGTTTTCCCCATTCCCCTTATCACCTTCTCCATTTGACATTTTAGACCATAATTAAATAACATTTGTGCAGAAGTAGCCCTTTCTTCATTTTCAAGGAGCAAGTGCGAATTTTCCTTACTTTGGGGTTAGGAATTTCTCCCTTGAAGGATCTCCATTCTTTTACAACCCGGTTTCCCTACCGGGATTAACCTCCAGGATGCACTTGGACCCTAGAAAAACTGGCCTCCCCCTTCCCCACCCAAATCCCCCTCAAATGACTTTTTAAACTTTTCACCTTTGGGGGGGGTTCATTCAATTAAACTCCGCTAGTTGTCCGCAATACAAAACAAAACAAAACCGTTCGTATATCTATACCTGAGTGAGACAGATGGGCGAATACATCATGACTTCGCCTTAAAACGCACTTTCCGGAGATCCCCCAAGAAAAGCCTCCAGAAGCAATAACTTCATCTATTCATTTTACAGTCATCTGAGACTCAAGATGAGATCAATCAGGATGGGGCTCTGCCCTGGATCACCACAACTTAACAACAAACCCAGTCCTCCTTAAATAGCCAAAGATTCAAGTTCACTTCGTGAGCTAGATTTCCCGGGGTGAAATCCAATCTACACTTTTAACCCTCTGGCTGTCGCTGCGCAGTAGCAGTGTTGGTGGTTGCTGTTGCTGCCGCCGCCGCCGCCGCTGCCGCCGCCACTGCTGCTCTAGTACTTACTGCTGCAAGCTGGGTCTCGGTCGGGATTGGGGGGGCTTGCTCTTTTTTCTTTTCTTTTGTTTTTTGTTTTGTTTGTTTGTTTTTGATGTTTCTGTTGGGGACCCGGTAGGGACAAAATTGGTTTGGTTTTTGTTTGTTGCTTGTGTTGAGCTGCGTTTAAGAAAAAGAGAAAGATGGGTGGGAAGAGGGGCGTTTCGCCAGGCTGAGAAAGTTCAAGGTTATAGTCCGGAGCAACGCAGGAAGATCCTGGAATGATCAGAGGCGAAACTTTGCTAGGAGAAGGTCGTGAGCGTAAGTGTGTATATGTGTGTGTGAGTGTGTATGTGTGTGTTTGCGAGGGTGTGTGCGCGCGTGTGGGATAGAGCGCGCGCGCAAGGGGGCTAGCGATGAGGAGGGAAAGAGGAAGACCGAGTGTATGAGGTAGGGGGAGGGGGGCAAGGGTGTGCGGAAAATGCTTCGCACCACGCAATCTCCCGGCTGTTCTTCGCACGCACAGCAGCAGCCGCAGCCGCAGCCCCAGCCCCAGCCCCAACTCCAGTCCCAGCCGCCTCTGCTGCTGCCGCCGCCGCCGCCGCCGCCGCCGCCTCTTCAGCCTCCCCGGACTCCAAGACTCTCTCCTCTCCGTGTCTTATGGGGCAAAGCTAAGAGGCTGCTTGCTTCCCAACGCCCACTGTAATAAAAATGATCTCTTGAAAAATCCGAACGATAAATCCTTCTCTTCTCCTCTCTTCTAACTCCGTTTTCTGCTCTGGGCTCCCCCACCCCCCACACACTTTTGGTGCAAAACTTGGAAGTTGAAAAATTCACCGGCTACACCCTCTGGACCCCGCTCCAGCTCTCTCCAAATCAGACTTAAGGATTGTTTTATTATTTAATTACACAATCATCGCTTTACTCCTCCTCCTCCTGCAAACGCACATTCCTTTTGCACCAGCCTCTCCACACACCCCCGCCCCCACCTCTCTCTCTCTCTCTCTCTCTCTCTCTCTCTCTCTCTCTCTCTCTCTCTCTCTCTCTCTCTCTCCCTCCCTCCCTGCCTCCCCCTCCCCCTTCTCCCTCTCCTCTTCGCTCTCCTCTCCCTCTCTCCCCCATCCTCCCCCCATACTGATACAGAACCACGACTTTTTACAAACAGCTCTCTTCCTCTTTGCCAAACCTTACACCCTCTGCTCCATCTCCACTTCTCCCACATCGCCGTGCGCAAGCATACACACATACACAGAGACACACAGAGAGACACACACGCCCTGGAAGGGATATTTTGGTTTCAATGCGCTGATTTGTGCGGTAGAGAGATGAGAGAGAGGTAATAAGCCCTGTCTGCCCCAGAGAGGAAGAAATGGAAAATTCACACACACACACACACACACACACACGGTGCAGGGTGGCACCTTTGGGTTCGGGGCTCAGTCTCGAGATTAGTCTGATAGACTGAAAGGGAAAGACTTGACAATCAAGACCAGGAGAACAGAAAGGAGAGTGGAAGCGCCTAGGGGAATCATACATTTAGCTAAAAGGGACCTCCGAGGCCCTAGCAGTCAATCTCTCCCACAGATTCGGAAACTGAGGTACCGAAAGGATAAGCGCCTGAGGCGGGATTTGAACCCTCGGCTTCTAGATTCCAAATCATGCGTTCTAGCACACAGTCTGCGGGTGGGTGGTATTGCTGGTGGACGAATTAGGGAACTCTGATTCAAAATGACTGAGGGTGCGAATATAGAAAACGGGGTACATCTTGGTGTCTATAGTTAAGCCCCCTCGCCTTTTCTCTTCCTGTGTATTTCCCCATAAACTGTGCACCTTTAAGAGTCCAGGAGAGACAGGAGGGAGTGAAAGAGGCTAAGAAAAGGAAGGTTTTCACTGAGGTGGGCGTTCACTGGGGTCTCCCTCGGCCCGGACTAATGCTCTAGGCTAACGGAGGAGAAGCTGCCTGCAGCGGTTCTCTGAGATTTGCCGCCCTCCCCCGGGGTGCCCCTTGCACGTGGCCTTGCTCGCTCAAAGCCGTAGGACGGGGCCCCGGAGCCACCGCCTCCTCCTCCTCCTCCGCCTTCTCCTCCACATTCCCCTCCCCCTCTCCTCTCCTCCTCCATACGACTACATAGGCTCACACCGAGTCTCCACCCCCGGAGGCCTGGGGCGCCTACGGAAGCGATCCATCCCTCCTCCTTCTCCTCCCTACTGGGGTGCAAAGAGGGGTGGGGGCAACGGCGCGGCTTCGGAGCCTTTACCCCTCGCGCCCCAGGGTGGAGTGAGTGTGTGTGTGAGTCTGTGCGAGAGAAAGAGACAAGAGTGTGTGTATGTGTGTGTGTGTGTGCGTGTGTGTGCGTGTGTGTGTGTGTGTGTGTGTGTGTGTGTGTGCGCGTGCGCGCTCGTGTCTCCCAAGCTCCGGAGGCAACGTCGACCCCAGTAGCAGCTTTTTCCTTTCCTGGGATCTGTTTTCAATCTTCCAGATTAGCTTTCCCCACACCAGCCCCCCAAGTCTGGAACACCCGATTCTCGCTAGAGATGGAGTGAATGAACTTTATTTAGGAGATTTTCAGGGGAGGTGCTCATGCCACGAACGCCCTTCTTTCTTTCAGCTGCACCCCTCCCCACTCCAAAAGCAATTTCCAAAACGCGGATGGATGGAGAAGTAAAAGAGGCAGAGTATTTCAGACAATGGAGGAAAGCAAGTGCCTTCTCCACCCACGTTTTTTAAACCAGCTAGAGGCTGGAGGGAACGGGGGGCTTCTGGAGTTGAACCAGCTCCGGTCGAGCGTTGCCCAACTGGCCCCTGCAGAACAGAGCCGAGAACAGCCCTGCCCACAGACTATGCGTTTGCTGCCGTTGCCGCTGCGGTTGCAGCCTCATTTTCTCTTTACTTTTTTTTAGGTACTTGGATTCTTTTTTTTTCTTTTCTGTACCACTTCCCCCCCGCCTTTCTATTTCTTGCCCCCATTATTCTTCCCCTTCCCCCGCCTTCCACCCCCCTCCCCAAAAGCTGTCCTGAAGGAACCAGTGACTTTTTCCTTTTCCAAGTGGGAGTTATTCACATCAAGCATTTCACAACGACACATCAAGAAAAGTAGGCAGGTTCAAGTCAACCATGAAATGGTCACTTTTTAACCCCGTCCTGTCCTCATTAGGGAAATGCTCAAACACAGCCCGTTTTCAAAGAGGGCTCTTAATGAGGAGTGCTTGCCAAGTCTACCAGCTGCAGTCCCCATAAACTTAGGAGGCAAAAGAAGAAAGGGTCTGGGGGGTGGAAAGGGGGACGAAGTGGGGGGGGGGAGCAGTTCTCCTGTTATACAGGTAAATTCGAGGAAACAACAAGAACTCCAGCTAGTTAACCCTTCAGGAAACCATGAGCATACGCTACTGAGTGCTCACAGTACGTGCTAAATCATATATGAAGCGTTCAAACAACTTTAATTTCCTTTTAGCCATTTTTTAAAGTCATAAAGAAGCTGATGGCATATATTGGTGACAGTGATGAGAAGCAATGGCGGTTAGCTAGGATCAGTTTTGCTCCGTGATTTTTTAAAAATCTGAAAGCCCATCTACCCCACTCTTTACCCTTAATCCCTTTACATTAGACATTTTCCTAGGTATCTTTTCCTTCCGAAGTCCCATATACTCCAAAAAGCTGATGATGCTGGCCCTAACTACTGGATTTCCCTTTGAATAAATATGCAGTTTAAGTGGAGTTAATTAACCGTAAAAGAGGTTCCCCTTAGCATAAATTCACTAGTGTTCTTGAACACATCTCTTTTGAATGTCTGGATTTGTACCCAAATCATTACTTCAAATCTTTTAAAAAACTGAGCCCCCCATCTATTTCTCACTTTGTCACACACACACGCACACCACCAAACCTAGTGAAAACGCTGGCGTCCAGATCAACCTCCCTTACAACCATAGATCTGTGAAGGAGCCCTTATCCTTTGGCAAAAAGAAAGGGAGTGGGGGGTGGAGGAACCTAGTCTTAAAAATTGGGGAGGTTTCTCTACAGGCATATATCCATTCTCTCTCTTCAGTGCTTCCCTCTCCCCACCCCCATCAGCAAAGAAAATACTTCCCCTTACCCTCACCCTCAAACCAAGATCACATCCAAAATGTTTCCAAAGCCAAAGAGAGATTACAACCATTAATTAGAATGAATACCCCTGATTTAGCAGCAACAACAAGAGTTCCAGTGAACTCCAGTAGCAGAAGTAGCACAGAAGACTTCCTGCCAGACTCCAGGTAAGAACCACTAACCATTGGGATTGTTTCCCACCCAAAGACAAGAATCGTTTAGGGGCAAAAATGTCCCTCACTCATCTTCATCTGCCTCTGTAAAAGTTGAAATGTTTGTAGTTGTATAGGGCTTGATGATCAGGATAACTTCATATTTCTACTCACTACTTCCATCAAATTGGGTTCCCAATCCAGGGGAAAGAGGACCTAAAGAAGAAGTAAAAAGTGTGCTGCGAGAAAGATTAAAGAGAAGGGAAGGGAAGGGGACTGTTCGATGTCTGTATTTTGTGATGTTTCTATTTGACTACATTGTTTTGCCCTCAGAAGCCCCAGGCAGGTAGGTAGGTGATATACTGGTAAAACTAACATTTCTTTCTTAACCTACTTATGCCAAAGTAACTCTACACCTTTCTAGGAATAGCTGATCAGGAAACCTTCAGAAAGAGGGGCTGATGAATTTGGTTGGGTGAGACAGGTTGTTTCTTCCCAGCAGCAGAAGTCAATTACAACCTTGGGAAGTGGAAGGAATAGCTTATTCTTTCCCTGCTCCATTCCCACCTTTTCAAGGTTCACATTATTATTCTTAGGCTTCCAAAGGGTCTCTGTAGACTTCTTCAAAGATGTCTGGAAACATTTTGACTTTGACCTTAATGCTCCCCCCTTACTTTCTGGTTTTGTCTCATTCCTGTATTGAATGGGTTAAACAGAGAGGCAGGGCTGGCACACTTTAACCTACCCAAGAAACTAATGGGATAGCTCCAGTGTAGCAATTCTAATATGGTATACAAGAGCAGTCCACTCAGCAACTCAGAGCAGACTTCACAGGAGTTTGTATTTCAGATTCCTGTATTTCTTTTTCTTTTTTCAAATCCCTTCTCTCTCTTCCCTACTCCTGTCACCTTAAAAAGGAGGGGAGGAGGAGTGGAACATTTTCTGAAACTAGCAGGTTTATTCATTTCAAAGGGGATTACTGGTGCCCCAGGTAACAGACTTTTTTTTTTCTACACCCAAGTACTGGTAAAAAGCAAGTTGTAATAGCTTTGGGGCCTTTCAGTGACCTCCAGGAGACTAGACCCCTTAAGCTTACAGACAGACATCTCAAAACAGGTACAAATATTGATTGCCTCCACTATAGTCTCCACCCCATCCCACTCACTGCCCTTTCCAGAAAAGTCTAGAGAGGAAGGTTAAGAATCCAGTGCCTTTGGGAGGGAAATACTTTTTTTTTCTATCTGAATTATGTCATTTTCAATCCACCTAATGACTTTCAGTTGTAGGGTGAGGAGAAGGAGGTTAAGCTTCAATTTTATCCCAACACTGAATGGCCAGTGTTTTACACACACACACACACACACACACACACACACACACACACACACACATCTGTATATATGTGTGTATTATATATATATTTAAATATATATATATATACACATTTATAATACACACACATACACACATTTTAAAAATAGACTAAGGTGACCTTTTGAACCCAGGGAGCAACTGGAAAAGTTGCTCATCTCTTCCATTAGTTGGAATAGGCAAGAAAAGAACCTCTTGGCCCAGAGGTGTTTGACCAGCATCTGCTGATGCTTAGGTAGTCTTAAAGTATCTCACAAGTTTATACATCTCTGGAGGCACACACAAATAAAATTCACAAAAATTCATATATAAACAATCCAAAGTACTGGAATTGTCTCAACTTGTCAAGAATTACAAAATTGTGCCTGGCCCTCTTGGTGCTACAACCATTACTGTCAAATTAAGACTAATTTTTGACTTCATTCTACTTCCTTCCCTACCTACACTAGCTATTTTTCTCCCTACCAGTACCCCTATCAGCAGCACTGTTCACCATCAAGAAAAATAAATATCCATGGGCTCCCCTGTTCCCACTGGGAGACTAGGACCTCCTCTAAGGTCAAATCTAAATGACAAAAATGTTCCTGTTAATAATGTTACTGCTGAAATACCAGGACTCAAATACATACATATATGTATATGTGTGTGTATATATGTGCATACATATATATGTATGTGTCTATACACATACATGTACATATATATGTATAGACATATATATGTACATACACACATATAAATATATGTATAATGTCTCACTCTGTTTGTCTACATTCCATGCACATTTATTTACAAACAAACTCCAAACGTAGACTCTGAACTGATTCTCAATATAGTCTAAATGATTAGCCCTTGTGAATTGTTGTGAAGAGCTCAGCCATTTCAGAAACCAATATTATACCTCTTGAATCTCCTAGGAAATCTTCGTACAGCTTTACCCATGCAGCACTCTACCTCTTTCATGGTTTAGACTTCAGTTTTACTTTGGTGTCTCAAACTAATTGGTTTTGATTACTCAGTTCATTCACATTTTTTTTTTTTTAATGCACACTCTGTATCATCCTTAACTACTTTGGAAAGAGTTATAATTGTTTGTATCAGCTCCTTAGAGTAAAATGATACAATATTTTTACTTCCACAGTTAAGTCAGTTTGTTACTCACTAAAACATGCCATTCTGACCTATGAAAATAAGCAAGCAGATACATTTATATGACCTTTGGAAATAGATGTTTGGGGATCTTTGCTTTCAAAAGTCTTTAAGTACTAAAAAACATACTGTACTGTGAAGGGTAACTCAGTTAAATTTGCTGGCCCCCCCTCCTCCAATGTGTTCTTTTAGAAGTGTTATTGTAAGTGAAAAGAAAATCAAAATTAGATATAAATTCAGAAATAGTCACTTTCAAAGTTAAGAGGACATCTTACAAGGGATTTTAAAAAATGAAACAATGTATTAAGTGAATATGCAGTAAATATGTTTTCTATTTTCCTTGTATAACTATACAAGTAGAATTTCTCTAAAATATTTATGTACTTAGAATGCATGGTAAATAACTGAACTAAATGACATTTTCTCATTTCTTTGTGATATCATAATCTTCAAGCACAGTTACAGATGTTTATATTACCATTCAGTCTATAATTATACTACTGATGTGTCTATTAAAATTAAATACATGCCCAATTAAAATGCCTGATGAAAAATAATAGGAAAATTTAATTTGGAAGTTAAACAATGAAATTGTCCACATTTCTATGGAAAATGGCTAATCAATTTCTTATTTGCTTTAGTAAAAAATATCCTGGCTATAAAATTCAGTACAGTCAGTAAAAAAAAAAAAAAAACATTTTCAAATGGATAGAAATGTTATCACAAGGATAAATTAAAACTAGCACTCAAATACTTTTACTGCTCAACAGTTTTTTCTCTGCTACCCATCAGTAAAATCGGAATCTGCAGGATATTGTATCAATGAGTATAAGTGCTTGACCTTTGTCCACATCTGGTTTAATAGGGACTTTTCAGCACTGAAGCTTTCCCCATCTTCCAGACCATTAAATGAAAACATCAAACCTCAAATGTAAAACCGTAAACCACAACGTTTTGTGTTTCACAACTCTTAGCAGTTTTTACGCAGGCTGCATAAAGGTCAGTTTCTCAGCTTCACAATGGACTGAAATTTATTCTGCATACAGTAAGGGTACTGCACAGTATTTGTGATATTGATTAGATTGACTGATTCTTACACATACCACACTTATTTACACGAACTTTTTCCCCCAACCACATAAATAAAAATATATTACTTGGGGGGGGGGGTGTTAATAACATTTTAGGGCTGACAAATATCTATTGAAGTGTGGGTTCAAAAGTTAACTTTACCCCCACTTATTGAAAGTTAGAGTTACATGGAATGGTGCTCTGAGATCAGTTCAAAGAAAGCTAGAGTTAATCTTGTGTATTTTGGCGCCTTTTCCCTGCCAGCTACTGTACTTAAAAAAAAAAAAAAACTTGGAGATCTTGTCTGTCTCGTCTCAAGTTCGATGGCAGCTCTTCCAACTGGAGGAGGAGAAGATGGCCATGTTCACAGCCCTAATAATAATTCAGATCACGCCACTTCGGCATCTTGTGTCAAAGTCGAAGCTAGCTTCCCCGCCCCCTTCAACCTGAGAGCTGCCAAGTCCTCACACACTCCGCATTCAACCACAACTTAATGGATGGGATATTGTGCATTAAAATGTGGCCCAGACATACTGGCGAAGAGAGGACAAGGGAAAAGAGTAGACAGACACAGACACACACACAGACTTAAGTAGAGAGGGGAAAAAATCCCACAGCAAAACAGCAGGGTGAAAATAAATATTAAGGGGGGGGAGGTAGATGGAGAAGAAATTCATTATAATTTTAGCCCCCACACACATGCACACTCAAAGAAAAAAAGAAGGAAAGAAAGAAAAATACCACTGTAGTTTGACCCTACAACATCGTTGGAAATGAAACTTTATAAAGCATGCCGATAGAAAACCAACACATACCAAAAAGAGTATTAATGGTATTTCCCTTCATAATTCCCTCCCTCTTTCAAAAGAAAGGCATGCATTAGGAGTGAAAGTGGGCAGACTACACGAGAAATACTGCGCCTAAAATAGAAGAGAAAAGAAGGAAACCGTGAGGCAACAAGCAAAGGAGTTGGCTACAAGGTACAACTAAAGTAACATTCTCACATTAATCCTTTCCAGGGCTTAACTGATAGTTGCCTGCCAGAGAAGGGGTGGGGGAGAGGAGGGAAGGGGAAGGTGGAAGTTGAAGCAGGAAATGTGCCAAGTTCAGCACTTTTTGGACGAACACTCCCATCCACTGATTCCTGGCATAAAAGTGTAACCCATATACAAAAGCTGCCAAAAACAAATACACATAAACACACATACAATTACATATAACATATATGTACAATCCACATATCCCGACCGCAAACAGAAATGATATCAACGTTTTAGGAAGGTGTGTGATATATCCCCTTTTAAATACACACACAGAAAGAATAAACGGGGGAGGGGAGGGAATGGGAGGGAGGGAAAAAAGCAAACAAATTTAATCTATCATCTCCACGCCACATACCATCGCATTGTAGTGCATTAAATGGCTAGGATTCTGAATCACTAACACAACACAGGGCCGCTGGCTTCACAATGCTCAGGTACAAAAAGAGTCATGTTTTCCCGAAGGGTTGATTTTGTGTTGCTTTTTGGGTTTTGTTTTAATTTCCAGTAGTGGACAGCAAGTACTATTTATTATCATTATTAATAATAATTTCTGCAATACCACAACAGGAAGAGAGTTCTCGGTCAGAGAGGAAAAGGCGGTAAAAGTCAAAGTCAACGAGCAGACCCCTCCCCTCCCCCTCGGGCTCTCAGAATTTGCAGTCTTGCTTCCTCTTTCGGTTGCAATGCTGGAAAGTAGTTTGGGGTGGTTGACTTGAACGCTCTCCTGGACAGGCTGAGCTCGGCGGCGCACTTTTTTTGGTGTTTGCTTGCTTGTTTGACTTTATTGTTTACTTTTGTTCTGATTTTGGGTGGGGGGGGTTGCTGCTGTTGTTGGGGCTTTTTTGGGGGGGTCTTTCGTTTCGTTTTTAGCTGGACTGTTCTCGGTGTGCTGTGTGTGCATGGTGCTGTCTTCGGTTTTTTTTTTCTTCTTCGCCTCTCCTTTCCCTTTCTCCTCCCCCCATCCCGCTCTCCTCCCCCCCCCCCCTCCGGCTTTTCCCCCCTCCCCCCGTTTGAGTCTGGCTCCGCTCTGCAGATCGGGCTGGCGATACTAGAGCCGGGCTGCGTACTTGGCCTCTTTCCGCTTCTCTCTGATTGGTCTGGGCAGCGGCGGTGGTTCCCTCTAACCACCACCCACCAAAGCACCCTTTCCTCTCCCGAGGCCACCCGTTCTCCCTCTCGCACTCTTGCGTCTCTTTCTCCAACTCCTCTTCCTTCTCCTCCTCCGCCCCCTCCCAGTTCCCAAACAGCCGCCCTCCTAGAACTGTTGGAAAGTGCAGCTCTTCGCTTCCGCCTGGCGGCTGAGTGAGATACCGAAAAGGAGGGAGGAGGAAAGGAACTGGAGAAATAGCTATTGCATATTCATAGGTCAGCCTCCAATGAGAGCAAGCGAACTACAGAAAGCCAAGGGGGCAGCCAGCGTTGAAGTCTGGTCAGCAGCATGCAGGTCAAAGCGCCCCCCTGAAATCAGCACTGTATATGATACCAATGGAGGCCACACCTCGTGTGTGTGTGTGTGTGTGTGTGTGTGTGTGTGTGTGTGTGTGTGTGTGTGTTGGTCTTTGTACTGATGTGGTTTGGGGGGGGTGAGAAAGTAGGGGGGGTGAGTATATGTGAGGATGAGGGTGAAAGAGAAAGAGAGAGAGAGAGAGAGAGAGAGAGAGAGAGAGAGAGAGAGAGAGAGAGAGAGAGAGACTGTGTGAGTCTCCATGGGCATTTGTATGCCTGTCTTTGTGTGATTCTTGAGTGTGTATCGGGGGTGTGCTTTCTACTGAAACCATGTGGGAGTCCCTCTGTAAGAGGACTCAACCAAGTAGAGATGATGTGTCTCAGTAACTCTTTTGCATTTTAATTGTTAAAAGACTATTTAAAAAAAATTGAGGCACCTAGACTACTAGATCAGGCGAGGTTTGTTTTGTTGTTTTTTTTTTTAGCAACTTTTCCAGGATCCGTTTTCCAAAGCTACATTTGTTCTCTGTGAAAAAAAGTTGATCTTGGTTATCCTTAAAACAAAATAACTTGAAACTGTTTAGTGACTAAAGTATATGTGTATGTCTAACACAGAAGAAATATTAGATATTAAGTGGCTAAACGGAAAGAAGCATCCTTTACTAGAACTGGGCCTATGAATTTTCTTCTCTAAAGTAATTTTAATTAACAAATGGTCATCAAGTCGTTTCTTTGTTCTTCAGATAAATACCCATTGCTTTGTTTCATGTTTTAAACACTATCATTTAATGAAAATATATTTAAAAGTTAAATTATGAGATGCTTTTCAATTCAGATATTAGACAAATCGGATATCAGGAAATTTAAAAATGAAAATGGAATACCTTGTCTGGAAATTACACCATACTACTCCACACACATTTTTAAAAGATTTTATTTTACAGTGATGCCGACTAATTATGTAATCGCACAAGGGACAACAATGGCTTCAAATATCCTGTAAAAACCTGTTCAATTATATGATTACCAGTGGGACCAGAATAGCTCCAGATGAATTGTTCTTATCTCTCTACTAAACATTAGCATGTCAGTATTTCATCCCAATTATGTTTATCCCAAAAGTCCAGAAGGGCGTCAACAATATACTTCTGCTTCACAGAACTAGCAATACACGGTATTAAATACAGATGCTTCCTCACTCCCCCCCATTCCTATTTTCTTACTGTGAGAACATTATACTTAAGTACATACTTAGAACATATTTTAAGCAATAAAACTGAGAAAGTCTCAAGGTGACTTCGATCCACCAGAATTTGGAAGAAGTCAAAGTTGATGCTAGATTGTCAATTAATTTGTGTGGTTAACTTTTATAATACTAACCTCTCATAGCTATTCTAGAGAAGGGAAATAAAGGGATAAATATAAATAAGAAATGCTTAAGCTTTTTTCATATACATGTATATGTATACACACATACACATTATATATACACATATATATACATATACACACATACAATTTTATATAGCATCCAGAGGAAAATAAACTTTAAATTACTTTCCTACCCAGGATTCAGTGAATTCAGCTATCCAGTAAATGTGTTATAATGTGTTATAACCATAAGCTATGAAGCCCAGATAGTCAACTGAATAGATAACAGGCCTTTTTTCCTAAGTTAAGATCATACCATTTTGTTTGTTTAAAATTTAGGATTAAAGAGCTACCTACCCATGATGAATGCTAATTAAAATAATAAATAAAAGAACTATAAAAACAGAGTGTAGAGCATCAATGAAAATGCACTGAAAATTCTCTTTTGTCATTGGTTTAAACTCGGCTGAAAAAGTCCTATAAAGGATTGCTTATCATTATAACTTAAAGTCACTTAGCTAAAGCTACCAGTTCCTCAGAACACACAGGACAGTTCACATAAAGAAAGAGATGGTGCTATGTAAAGCATTTAGTGTTATTCAAAAGGGGTGATATAGAAAACTAAAAAGGGAAAAGGAAGCAGAATGAAGTAGATTTCCAAAGCTATTAAGCTCAAATGACTATTATTAAAAACAGATGAGTATAGATTTAGTCACCTGTCGTGGGATTCCACCCCCCAAGCATATTATTTAGTAATAAACAATACTATTGTATGTTATCTTGAACATTTCATAGAATATATATTTTTTGTTGACATGTCCTTTCAACACCTGAGGCTTGTAAGCATACTTACACCTATTCTGATCACTCTTCCTCCTATTTATCTGTCAAATAAGAAATCTATATCACTCTTACATTTTATACAAGTCTCACTTTTATGTGTAGCTTATGGGAATTGGTCTCATTACTTTATATTCACTTTGCATATGTTCTTAAGCTAGAATTCCCAATTGGTTAATATCCAGAGTAGCCAGCAAATTTCTAACATTAACCTGGGTATATAGGTAAATAAATGTATATACATTAGCATATGCTTTTAAAGAAATGGATCTTTTTTGATTTAGAATCACTTTGGTTAATAGCCTTTCACGCAATATGATTAAAGTCCAAAATATTCTCTTTTATGGTTGTCTTTTTAAAAAATCACATCATTTATTCATCAAAATTATTCATCAAGGAAATGTCTACAAAAATAAGCACTATTCAAAAACCACTTAGGTATTTTGGCACTCTACAGTGAAGAGATTCCAGTAGAACAAGTAATTTTTCTACCTTAAGTTAAAGGCATATCATCCATTAGAACTTGCTAGAAGCTTCTACAAGCAAACTTAAAGCTTTGGATGTTTTTGCTCCTTTCATAATTAAGTTAATTTATAATGATATATATACATGATATGTATATATACATATATATTTCACAAAGTAAGAATTTAAAAACATATACTTGCACATCTGTGTGTTGGTTTATCTTTGAAAATAATCACTATATAATTATTTCTAGAAGGCATGTGCTACTACATTGCTTTATATCACAATTGAAGTAATTCCTCTATCCCAACCAAACCAGTAATTTTCAGTTATTACTGCAAAGGTGTTTATTTTGGCTTCTATGTTCCTTTAAAAAAAAATAGAATAAGCATGTTTTTAGTTTCATGTATACTTTTTAAAAAATGTTACCAAACAGTACATAATAACTAATAAACAGATCATTTGATTATGGCATTTTAGGCTGTTCTAAAACTAAAATTCATTTTAACTAAGCCTACATTTTATAAATGTATTAAAACATTTTATAATCACAATATTATGCAAATTATATATGTTAACATTATTTACTAATAATATTATAATTTATAAAATTATTATAGTATCATGTTATGTAATTCAAAATCTATATCCTGATAGACTATCAAATAATAGTTATAAATATTTTTGGCAAAAAGCATTTTGCCATATTTAGATAAGCTCATGAGGAGGAGCCTATACAGCACTTACCTTGTGCTTTGAAGGTTAAATGTATGCCACATTTCCTATTGACAATGGTTTCCATTAAATTATAACTGTAGTGATAGGACTTTTTATTGAGTTCTGTAGGAAACTTATCCAGTACATTTTCTTTCAAATTAAGACCAAGTACAAATAATAAACGCCAGTGACTATCTCAACTATTCATTGGTTATGGAAGACTTCAACTATAATATATTAAGCTCTTTCTTCGTGGGCATAACCCTGTCAAAATAAACACAGTATTATTCCAAAGAACATAGCTGTTCATTGTACAAAGACTAATAGATCTGGAAAGGTCCTGAAGTCATCACCTTAGCCTACCCCTACCTTCAGGTAGATGAATGGTTCAAATTTACAGGTATTCCTTGTAAAATTTTAAGCTATTGTGAGTGTGTGTGTTTAAAAAGTAAATAAATAAACATGCACACACACACACACACACACACAGAGTTTGCCTTCTTTCACTAATTACAAGCTGCACCTGTGCACATACATATCTAATGGCATCTGCTAATATCATAAATCTCAAGTGGTTTATGGTGTTATCAAAAGCCTGAGATAGTGGTATGGCTCATAGCCTTACAACCTTCAGGCTATGGTCTTGTTAAACCTCGAAGGTTAAATGAAGCCAGATTCCCCCAGTACTATATGCCAACAGCAGGTTTCTATAGCCGTGAAGGAACTTTAGTTATGAGTCAGGAGATGAGATGGTATTCTGGCATGATGAATCAGTAATATCAACTAGCCACCCTCAAAACATTTCACAAATACCAACCTCCATTTTATGAATTCCAAATATGACCTATGGACTATTTCTTAGTATATTTATGCTTTGAAGAGTTACATATTTGAAATTGCTCATAATTATGTTTTCTTGTTTTGAAAAGTCTTACATTTATGTTTGAAATACCTTTGTAGAATTTCAAAGATCAATTATTAATTCAGCATTTATTAATCACTTACTGAGAGTAGCTAGATGGCATAATAGATAGAATCAGGTAGACTCATCTTCATAAGTTTAAACACAGGCTCAAACACTTACTAGCTGTGTGTGTGTCTTTTAACATGGGCACATCTTTTACCCTGTTTGCCTCAATTCCTCATTTGTAAAAATGAGCTGGAAATGGAAATGGCAAATCACTGCAGTATCTTTTCAAAAAAAAAAAAAGCAAATCAGGTCACAAGGAGTCTGACGCAATTGAACAGCAATCACTGACATTTTTTAACTTACATTTGAGATTTCTGACACAAGAGAATTATAAAAACAGTGATCCAACAGAATATAAGGAATGTAAGGAAGTCCTATACAATATGTAAATATTTAACTTTTTTGTTTGTTTGTCTAGACCTTAGCTCTCTGATCAGGAAAACTGTCTGGTCAGGAAACTCCCTTGATAGGCAATTTCTCTGAAATGTAAAATCTTGGAGAGAGTCTTAGAGAGAGGTTAAGTGACTTATCCAGGGTCACACATCACAACCAGTATATGTGAAAAACAGATTGTGAATCCCCATCTTCTTTATTCCACTACCTTGCAATACCTTTCATAATTATTGTCCTTGCAAAAGATCATAGTGTTTCTCCCCTCCCCATCCACACACACCCCTGCCCCGTACATGGTTTCGTATAGGAGGTGACTGTCAGATGCAAAACATATGTAATTCATATACATATCTGAATGTGGCAAACCATAAGGGTCATATGATCATATATTTAGGGCAGCAAAAGCATTTCAAAAGCCATCTATCAAAAAATGTCTCCAAACCACTGGACTATAGCATAGAGGACCCTTAGTCTTTACCATTGCCAAATAGATAAATAAAGATGAGTGGTTACATTTTATTCCTTTGTCTTGTAGTTGGGGAAACCGAGGCAAAGTTACCAGCAGAGTCAGATATAGCAAAGTTAGCAGCAGAGTTACAATACAAAGTCCTTAAATCCCAGGTCCTTGAAATTGATTAAAATGTACCATTCCTCTGATTTTGTTTATGAAAAGATTATTGTTCCAAGAGACATTTTTAATACTCCCTTAACTTAAAACACATGCCCATACATATAAAACCAGAAAAGATAATTCTAGATTTAGATGCATGTGGATTATCCACTTTGTGGATTGCACTTCGTTGGTATGTCCTGGGAATATGTAATTTATGAGGCTAAGTGAAATATAGTACTGAAAATGAGACCTGCCAGCACCCCCTGCCTTCAAACAGATCACTTCTCCGAAACCAAATGAAAAGGGCTTGGAGGTTAACTGCTGTGATGCTCTATCCCTCACTGCAGTTAATTGAGCAGATGGATTAGTAGTTTTTGTTTCCCTCTCTTTGATGGCAAGGCACCTGAACTGTATTAAGTCATGTAAAAGGATCGTCACATGATATAAAAGATTGCCAAGAGTGTGTCATACCTAGATCACAAATCTCACTCAATAATGATAACGACCAGAAGTGAGCCTCAGCAGAGTAGCTGCAGTACGGATCTTTTTCTTGATGAGAGAGGATTGTTGAAGCATTTTTCTTGGTAGGTATACATTTATGGGACTAATCTTCTGACTAGCCTCCCTTCCTTACATCTCTCCTTATTCCAACCTATTCTTCCCTTCACTACCAATGATATTTTTCTGATGCATAGGTGTGACTCTCTCTCTCTCTCTCTCTCTCTCTCTCTCTCTCTCTCTCTCTCTCTCTCTCTCTCTCTCTCTCACACACACACACACACACACACACACACACACACACATCCTGTTAATGTGCTCCAGTAACTCCCTATCACCTTCAGAATCAAAACCAAAGTCTTCTGTTTAGCATTTCAGTATCTTTATAACTTTACCCGTCCTACCTTTCCAGTCTACTTACAAGTTACTATCCACCCATTAGACAATACTGCTACACAACTTATTTGCAGTTCTTAAAAGACAACACTCAGATCTCTGTGTCTTTGCCCTGGCTATTCCCAATGCCTGGAATGTTCTGCCCCTCACGTCTATTCATTTCTCTGGCTTCATTCAAGACTCAGCTGGTACACAGAGTACACTTCCCCTGCGCTTCTGGGAAGTCAGTGTTGACAGAGTCAGTTAAGTGTGGAGATAGATGGTTAACACAGTAACTTTCTTCTATAGCCCAGGCCCCATAACTTATATCTACCCCATAACTTATGTAGCCAACATTATTGATAAAGGGCAAATTGAGGTAGAAATTAGTCAATACATATTTTTTAATTGCTTTCCATGTACTCAGTCCTGTGCTAATTAGAAATAACCAAATCTAATGACTGTCCTGTGGGGATACAAAGAGAGGCAAAAGATAGTCCCTGGCCTAAAGGAGCTCACAATCACAAAATTAGTTCTTGGTAGGTAGCCCCTAACCAACTACTGAAAGAAATTTCTAGAACTTAAAACATCATTCTCTCACTTCTTTTTTTATCTTTCCATTGGCAGTACACCGTAATATCACTGGCATTGTCCACTAGCCCTTTCTTAGGGGAGGGGGAACAAAGTGAGTTTTAGTCTCATAACTACTCATTTTTAATGTGTTTTATAATGAAATGTCCTAAAAGAAAAAGACTGTGTCCTTTTTAGTTTCTCTATAGAGCACCCAGACTTATCTCAGAGGACATTTAGTAAATAGTATTTTATCATAATGACTACAATTTTACAATCCTTGTGTAAGTTTCCACTTAAACAAGGTTCTCTGCTGGCCAACACAGAAATAATTTAAACGTGACATTTGTACCCATGGAGCTTACGATCAGAGATGGGTGTCACTAGCACTGACAAACATGAAAAAGGACGTAAGAACACACAAACACACCTCTGTACAACACCAAAGAACATTACACTGAGCAAAAGCAATAAATTATTGAGCGCTTGTACATCATGTACAAGTTTAGCATACAGTTACTCTGTTGGCAGACTCAAAAGAGGTAAGACATTCAATCAGACTTCAGATTCTCACCCAATGAAGTGGTCTTCAATCAGCCCATCAGAACCAAGTTTCACTTTGGGTACTCCCTACAATATTTAGAAATGTGTAAATTAATTCCTAAAATTATTCACCTTTCTAGCCAGAATATCTCTCTACTGAGGGTAACCCTATGTCACACATAATCTGATTGAGGGACAGTACAAATCCTTATTTCCTTCAAAATATTTGAGGTAAACTTGATTCGCTGCTTGAAATGTCTATCCTTAATTTCATTCTTTTGAATGAAGGCATTATTTTCAAAAGGTGTAATTTAAAAGTCAATGTACTGTTCATCAAGAGTATCAAACTGATGCCCTGGCCTCCACTGATAAGAAACAATCTGAACTGGGGAACCAGGCAAGACAAGGATACAGTCAAGCAACCAAAAGTCAAGAGACCTGGTTTTTGAAACTCCAGCTTTGGCATTTAGCAGTTGTAGGACTGGCACCACATAAATGGAGCCTTGGCCTCCTCCTCAGTAAAATGGGAACAATGATACATACACTACCTACTTCATAGAGTTTTTATGAGGAAATTTTTCATTTGTTTTTTAAACTTTAAAGCAAGGTTTCTTTTCCTGCCATTCATGAAAAATAGATGGATAGACACATATTCATATGTAAGTATATATACACACTGATACACACGTGTCAATATAATTGGTTTCCTTTTTAGTCCTGTGCATTTATTTTATATATTTTAAAACATGATTCTGAGAGTCTATAGCTTTTACCAAGCATCCAAAGGGATCCATATCATAAAAAGTCTAAGAACCCCTGCTTTAATGGATACTGAGAGTGTATTATTGTTACAATGAATCAGAGTGGTTAAAGCAGTTCTCTGTTTTGAAAGATACAAAGTTACTGGTGCTAGATAATAATGAGGTCTGGAAATGCCTTTAGGCACATATCCTGGATGGTCAGACTGTCAAACCAACCCCACCCCCACCCTCAAGGCAAAGAGGTGGAACTTTCCTTATTCTTTCTCTACACATGCCTCAGGCTGACCTTTTCTAACTTTCCTGCTTCATGTCTACTTTAATATTTATTTTAACCAACTTCATCTGTGCTCCTATGATTTGGAAAGAGGATGATTGTGGAAGCATACACACACACACACACACACACACACACACACACACACACACAGTACCTGGCCTCCAATCTTACAGGGACAGCTTTACAATGATTCTGTTAGAAACCTAGGTTCAGAACTGGAAGCAGTCTTAGAGACTCATCCAATCTAGGGTTCTTAACCTGGGATCCATGGACAGATTTGAAGGGTCCAAGAACTTGAATGGGGGGGAAAATTACATCTTTATTTTTGACAGTCTCTAATTGAAATTTATAATTTCCTTCAGTTATTTAAAAATATTATCCTGAGAAGGAGTCCCTAGGCTTTCCCAGACTACAAAAAGATTAAGAAGACTTGATAGAATCCAACGTCTCATTTTACGGAAGACAAAATTGAGACCCAGAGAGTAAAATGCAGAAGGTCACCTTAGGTGTCCTAGCTGTAGAATGAGGAATTAAACCTAGGTTCTCTAACTCCAAATTCAAAGTACTTTCTATTATACCACATTGCCTCCCTTCTAAACTCTTATTTTCTGACCATACTGCTTCACAAAGTACTTAATATATTTTATCCCATTTAATCCTCACAACACTATGAGATATATGCTATTACTGTTCTTGTTAAGTCATGTCTTACTTTTCATGACCCTATTTGGGGTTTTCTTGGCAGAGATACTGGAGCAGTTTGCCATTTCCTTCTTTAGTTCATTTTATAGATGAGAAACTGAGGCAAACAGGGTTAAGTGACTTGCCCAGGGTCACCCAGCTAGTAAGGCCAGATGTGAACTCAACAAAAAGTCTTCCTGATTTCAAGCCCAGCACTCTATCCACTGTGTCACCTAGCTGCCTCCACTATCCTCATTTTACCGAAGGACAAACTGAGATTTTGAAACATGAAAAGATTTGCTCAGGAACACAGAGTCAGTAAGTGACTGAGCCTGGATTCAAACCCAGGTCATCCAGAGTTCTATCCATCAAACCACCATTGCCTTTCAAAATTACTTCATTCTATAAAGATTCCTCCTCTGGACCCAAAGATAACCAGGTAAAACCTTCAACATTTATAATAATTCATATTCACATAGCACTTTTAACATTTGCAAGCACTTTCTTCCTGACAACTCAGGAGAGAGCTAAGGCAGGAAGGCAACACACATTTATTTAACACTTACTCTGTGCCAGACATTTATTTGTGCAAAGTGCTAGGGATACAAATATAAGCAAAAAAGAAATACAATCCCTGCCTTCAAGGAACTTACATTCTAATGGGGAAAGACAACACAAAAGGGAGCTGGAAAGAGAGGAGGATAATTAGTGGTACCTGGGCAAGGGCATGGTGGCAAAGTTCATAGCACAGCTGGGAGGGCAATGAACCATGACCAATCTTGCCCCAGAATGAAGGTCCGAGAAAGAACTCATCAATGGTAAATGAGACTTGCACTGCCAAAGGATGTTCCAGAGTAAGAAGGTCTGAGGCATCACAAGGGAAGTTCCAGCATGAGAAGTTAGTTGAGTCATGGTGGCAAAATCTAAAGCATCAGAGTGAGTATTATTCTCATATTAGAGAGAAGAAAACTAAATTTCTGATAGATTAAATGATTCATACAAAATCACACAACCAGTAAATTTCTAAGGTGGGATTTACAACTAGAATGCTCTACTAGGAGAAAGATCTCCCCATCAGTCCTGAGCAGTGTCAAACAGCAAGGGACCAGGAAAGAAAAATTTATAAGTTTAGATTCAGACAAAAAGAAGTACTTGAAGACCTAGAGGGTCACATGTGGCTTTGAGGCTGCGGGTTCCCCAGCCCTGATAGGTCTTTGTATCTCACTAACTCAAGGGGAATTTAAATTGATTCGAACAAATACTTATAAAACTTAAAGCTGAAAATAGTCCCAGAGGATATCTAGCCTTCCATTCTTTGGGAGCTTAAAGACTTTTCATAATCAGAGTCCCTGATTAAAGTGCAAATAAGCTTCATGGTGAAAACCTAATCAGCTAAAACCTGAGTTATTTGTGTTGGCTTCAAACTGAAAACAAGATCTATCCAGAAAGTGTCTAGAATCATAATATGTACAAGAAGAACAGGCCTTCAAAAATCATCTTGTCCAATTCTCTCATTTTATGTGTCATAGTGACTAGCCAATGAGCTCAAGCTAGTGCTCAGCTGATATAATCCCCTCAAGAATTTTTGGAGGTGCACAAACATTGTGTAACTGTTTTCAATCCGCTAACTACAGGGTAAAAAAGAAGGGGGAGCAAAACTGGGGTTTATTCAAAAGATACTACTCAGCCTGGCCCTGCCTCCCACCCCTGCCTCTCCCACCTCATCTGATTACTTGCTGCCTGGCTGCATTCTGGTGAGCTTTAAGAGAGAGAAAAAAAATTCTGTAAGGGAAAAGGTCCTGGTCCCTGCCCATCTGAGGTTGACATATGGCCCTTGAATACTGGCCTTGGTTCTTGACCTCACTTTGTTTTGATCCTGCTTTGGGTGCAGCAGGTGGCTGTGACCTTGTGAGCACCAATAAGTTAGGCAAATGAGCTACCAGGAGGTCAGGGACTGGAGTCCATGCAAGTCTCTGCAGTCAGTCAATCCAGTATTGGGAACCAAGAAAGAGAATGGTAGCTGAGATGGAACTTCGCCAGCAGCAATGCTATATTTAGTTATGAACTTGATGATGCATATGTTATAGGAATTCTGTTAAGGCTGAGTCCACTTTCCCCAGGAACTGAGATGATATAAGGTAGAGTATTATACACACACACACACACACACACACACACACACACACACACACACACACGGTATTAGAGGGAAAAGTTTGTACTTGTGTTTTGCTGAATTTTTAAAGCAAATATTCTATTATAAAAGCTAATTGATATTAATTGCTTAAATGCAACTGGGGATTGAAAACAGCTGTTAGTAGAAGGGAACCCACTGGAGTGGGAGGCTACTGCAGAGGTACTCTTAACATCTTATGGATAACCCTGGAACACCACGGAGGGGGGTGGGCGCGGGAGAGATATAGCCAGCCTAGTTCAGGGAGAATGAATCCAACTTTCTGGAGGTCACACAGGCTTCAACAACTGTGCCAAGCAATAGTACACTGAAGAGCAAGTCTAGGTAGGAAAGAACTCTGGATAGAATGAACTCTGTTAGTTGAAAAAAGGGAGAGAATTACTCCTTTCCTTTTGGGTGGGAAATGTTTTCTCTTCTTTTCTTCCTTTCTGCCCCACCATGGCCATGGCATCTTTCAGCTGACTTAATCTCTTAACTGTAGACACCAGGGCTAGAATCCGAGTACCTTACTAAATCATCATGCCAAACAGAAATGCTGAGCCCTGAGGAAGTATCATGATACCACAAGAAGAAAAAGTATATCCTGTCCCTGAGCTAATTATGTCCCTGACTAATTATTAAAATTAAATGTACCATTGGGAGCTCATGAGCTCAAGTTTTAGATGTGCAGATCCACAGAGCACTTTAAACCTGGTAGTCATTTTTAGGGACACCCAACATATACATTAAAGGCAGGAAAGGGGCAGTTCTGGGCACTGGGGGAAAAGATTAAAAAAAAAAAAACAGTCTCTGACCTTAGGGAGACTTTGCTAGAGGATACAATCTATACATAGATATGTACTTAAAAACTGGGAAATTCAGGAAACTCTCCCTATAAGGGATGTAACCTTGAAGAAAGGCAAGGATTCTAAGAGGTAGAAATGAGGAGAGGATACATTCCAGGCATGGAGAAGAGCCTGTATAAAGTCATGAATGAATGCCAAGTTTCAAGGAACAGTGAATAGTCCAGTTTAACTGGAATATTGAGTGTATGAAGAAAGGCAATGTGAAATATGTCTCAAAAGGTAAGCTAGAACCAATTTGTGAAGTGTTTTAATTACCAGGATGCTGAGTTTGTAATTGACTCTTGATTCAGTAGGGAGCCACTGGAGATGCAAGAGAATAGCAAATCAGATCTCTGCTTTTGGAAGATTATTTTTGACAATTGTTTGGAGGGATAATTGATGAGGGAAAAGGTTGAAAGCAGGAAGGCCAATTCTAAGGCTATTTCAAAAGACCACTGTGTGAATTAATAAGGACCTCAATTAAGATGGAGTCTCAAAATGGAAAGAAGAGAACAGATGGAAGAGATGCTGTAGAGGTGATCTTTACAAAGTTTAGCAACTTATTAAGGGAGAAGAAATAGACAAGGATGACTGAGGTTTTGAATCTTGGTGATTAGAAGGAAAGGGGTGCCCTCAAAGTGTCCAGCGCTTAGCATAATACTTATTGATAGACTGATGAATATGAGAAATTTTGGAAGAAGGCTTAAATTGGATATTGGAGAGAGAAGAGGATGAATTTTGGGGGACATATTGAATTTGAGATGCATAGGGGTTATCTAGGTAGAGATGACCACAAAGCAGTCTCTCTCCTATGGCTCAGCAAAAATACTAAGGCAGCACCCTCTTTCCCATTACTCAGAGTTGCAACCTTGGAATCATCTTTGACATTTCATTCTCCATTACTGTCCCCTCCATCTATTTAAACTATTACCAGTCAATCAATAAGCAATTATTAAGTGCCTACGATATGCCAGACATGTCTCTAGAATATAAATGAAACAATCCCCACTCTCAAGGAGTTTATGTTCTATAGTGCCAAGTCTTGTCAATTCTATGTCTCCTCTTGGTTCACAGTCATCACTCTGACCCAGGCCATTATCACCTCTTACATATTGCAATAGCCTTATTGTTTCTCCTACCTCCAGGCTCTTCCCTCTCCAATGCATCCTCCACATAGCTGCCAAAGTGATATTTCTAAAGTGTGGTTCTGATGATGTTTTTCCCTTACTCAAAAGCCTCAGTAGGTCTCCATTGCCTCTGTTCTGAAACCCAAACTTCTCTGCTCATCATTTAAAGATCTTCATAATCTACCCAACTACCTACTCTACCTTTCTAAATGTACCAAATTTATCCCATGGCACTTCCCTAAGTCCAACCAGCAGTCCAGCCAAACTGATCTATTTGTTGTCCTCTACATAGAACATTCTACATCCCATGTCTCCATACTTCTGCACAAATTGTCCCTACTCCATGCTAAGAATGAATTTCTTCCTTATCTCTCTGCGCCACAGAAGATTCAGATTCCTTCAGGGTCAGTTCAAGCACCATTTCCCCCATCTCTCTCATGTGGATTTTCCTGATGACTCCAGATACTAGTGCTTCCCCTCAGGAAGTTACCTTCTATTTATTTTGCTATATATTTTACATTTACTAATATTTGTACGTTTCAGCAGCATTTAGGGGGCATAATGGATAGAGAGCTACAAGAAGACTTGAATGTGAATCCTGCCTCAGATATTTACTACCTGCAGGCTGAGCCAAGTCATTTGAACTCTCACACTGTTAGTTTCCTCATCTATAAAATGGGGATAGTAATAGTACCTACTTCACAGGGAGGTTTTAATGAGATCATATGTTTAAAGCTTTTTGTAAACCTTTAAGTGTTAATGTTAGTTATGAATAAACTGTAAGCTTTTTTTATGATTGTATCCCCATAGCCTATCACAGTAGCTCTAAAAAAAATTTTTTTAAGTTTGTTAAAAAGATTGTTCCTAGGGGAGGGGAGGAGTCTGCTCAAGGAAAACCCTGCTCAATTTGGTTAGCTCTCCAATCAAACTATTGTGATTATAGGTTGTGGTATTTGTGTGAAAGTACCTTCTGACAATTCAGAACAAAGAAAAATACTCTAGCACCTTGATTAATAGGTCCCTAGACTTATTAATTGTGATTCATCCATAGTAAATGGGACTGCCTGCTAGATAACTGGTGACTGAAAGGCAAGGAGAAAGAATCTTTTCCCTATGAGTCTTCTATAAAAGTGAGCTGTGAAGTGTTTCAGCTTTTCCTTTCCTAGATTTTTCTCTGTGGGACTTATAGACTAGGGCTGAAGCAAGTTGGGAAAAGAACAGATTTCTTCCTTCTTCCTCTGCCCTCTAAGAGGATATATAGAGATTTACAAGGAGAAGCATATTGCATAGTACCCTATACTTGCCATGTGAAACTGAGAAGACAGCTCCTAGATCTCTGCTTCCTGGCCATCTTCTCTCATTCTGTTTTCTTCTCTAAGCACAGGTCAGAGACTAGAGTTCCTCAGAATGGTCTTTTCATGCAAGTTCTTGTGCTCCCAAGAAATCAGGTTTCTGATCATGAGAAGTAGTTGGGTTCCAGACTACAGAGAAAGATTTTTTTTCCCCATAGCATGCTTTTTAAAGAAGGAACAGGATTATCCTGCTGCTCAAAGGACTGGTTATGCCACAAGGGAAGTGGGCAAAAGTTATGGACTTTGACAATCATGCAGATACCATGAGTTGATCATAGAATACAAATCTGATGCTAGTGGGAAGTATTAGTTCACCAATCAGTATATTCCAGAAGGAATTTGAACAGTCTAATTGGATATCTATGTTTCTGTATTTAATGGGTTCTGTTAAGTCTTCTGTGTCCTATGCATTTCTATGGTTGCCCTATCCCCAAAATCCAAATAGAAATTGGGGATCTTCTTGCTCACTTTTTGGGAAACCTAGTCATAAACCATATCCTAGACTTATACAAGAGATTTCTCCTGAGTTTCTGAAATGGAGAGAAGAAACAAGAAAGAAAGAGAGAAAGGAAGGAAGGAAGGAAGGAAGGAAGGAAGGAAGGAAGGAAGGAAGGAAGGAAGGATGAAAGAAAGAAAGAAAGAAAGAAAGAAAGAAAGAAAGAAAGAAAGAAAGAAAGAAAGAAAGAAAGAAAGAAAAGAAAGAAAGGAAGAAAGAAAGAAAGAAAGGAAGGAAGAAAGAAAAGAAAAGAAAAAAGAAAAAAAAAGGACTCCTGTGGGGGTTTGGTCCTGATTTGTTGGAGTCCAGAATCTTGGAAATTTTCCTCCGCTTTTCAGCCAGATCATCAAAAAATGCTATGTCCATTTATTGTCTTTGCTTTGTGACTCACCCCTCAAACCCTTGCAATCTGATTTCTGATCACTCACTGAAACTGTTCACTCCAAAATTACCAGTGTTCTCTGACTTAGCAAATAAAATGATCCTCCTTTTTTTAATCTCTATGCTTCATTTCACATTTTTCATTGTCCTCTCCTCTCCTTTCTAGGTTTTCATGATGTTTTTTCTTATTCAGCCTTCTACCTACCTGTCTGACCACTCGTTCATCTTATTTGTGAGACCATTAATCATATCAGAGCCTTTAACTGTGGATGTACCCAGGGCTCTGTACTGGGCCCTTTTGTCTCCATATGGGCTTTTAGTGACCTCAGAAGTTCTCATGGATTTGATTATCATTATGCAGTTGACTCTTAGAACTATATATCAAGCCTTTCCATCTCCTGAGTTTCAGTCCCACATGCCCAATGTCCTACTGGACATTTCAAACTGGACAACCTGAAAATATCTCGAGCTCAATGAGTCTTAAACAAAACTAAAGATTTTTCTCCAGAACTCTCACCTCTACCTTCTGTCTGTAGAAGGCTCTTTCATCCTTGTATCCCAGGATTATTACCCTAGTGCAGTCCTCAGTTCTTCACTCTTCTTCATTCCCAGGCAGTTTCTAAATCTAGTTGTTTCTTTCTATGCAGCTAATCTCAACTCAACTCAATTCCCTTCTCTCTATTCACACAGTCACCAACTTAGTGGGTCCCTCATCATGTTTTTTCCTCAAGGCTTCTGCAGTGGTTTGCTCCCTGCCTCAAGTCTCTCCCACTGCAGTCCCATCTTCCATACTGATGCCAAAGTGATTTTCCTTAAGCACAGTTATGGATAGGTCAACTCTCTAAATCGATCAACTCCAATGGCTCCATATTGCCTCTGGCATAAAATATAAATGCTTGTTTGTCTTTTAAAGTCCTCCACAACTTGACCCCCAAATGTCTTTCTAGCTTTATCATACATCACTCTTCTTTCTGCACTCTACAATCCAAGCCAAATTGGGATTATTTCTGTTTCTTACACAGCATTCTTACCTCATCGAGTGTTCAAATTATTTGTCCCCCACACCTAGAATCAATCAACAAACAAATATTCACTGAACACCCCTTATGTACTAGGCACTGTGCTAGGTTCTGGAGATACAAATGCAAAGTATAAAACAGTCCCTGTTCACAAGGGCCTCAAGGATCTCTCCTGGCCCGAATTCCCTTCTTCATTCAAGCTGCAGCTAAAACCATTTCTGATCTCCTCAACTGCCAGTGTCTTCCTCACTATCTTTTGTTTAACTATTTTATGCTTATTTTGCATTTATGCCACACAGACATATTTTTGTATGTTATCTTCTCCTTCATTTCCCCTCATGAGGCAAGCTCCCTATAGTTGTATCTGTAGCACTTAGCACAGCTCCTGGTATATGTTGTTGTTATTCAATCATTCAGTTGTATCTGACTCTTTGTGACCCCATATGGGGTTTTCTTGGTAAAGATATTGGAATGGCTTGCTATTTACTTCTCCAGTGAATTAAGGCAAACAGAGGTTAAGTGACTTGCCTAAGGTCACACAGCTAATGAGCATCTGAGGCCAGATTTGAACTTAGGTCTTCTTGACTCTTTTGAGTCACCTAGCTGTCTCTACCCTGGTATATGATAGGTGCTTAATAAACATTTATTGACTACTTATTGATTATTGACTCTTACATCACATTTCTGATATCCTCATGGCCCTTAATTCTGTCCCCTACCGTAGGAATTCTTCTGAATTCCCTGCCATCTGCAAATATCATTAACTATTTTCTTTTCTTTCTCTTAATGAATTTGTTGATTAAGAGCAACACCAGCAATGGCCCCATAACAATCCAATAGACACTTCCCCAAACTGGATATACTTTAGTTAGCATATGGATATTCTTTACTTTCATTCCCTTCTCCTTCCTGCTCACTTCTAAAGGAGAGGCTTAAAATAGCCCAGTTTTGGTTTAAAATAAATATTAGGCACTCAGAGTTCTTAGAAAGGGAGTTGGTAGGACTTCAGAAAAGCCATAGTCTTAAGCATGAAGGCAGGGGCATCATCTCAAAACATGTGGTGATGGCCAAACCAGAATGATGACATTAGTTAAAGTTTCATATATCCATTTTACAGATGAAAGATTCAAGGCTCAGAGACAGTAATAACTTTCACACAATCACATAGTAAGGATCAGAGTTTCAAACTCAGGCCTGTCCTGGCTATTAGTCCAGTGCTTTTTGCAGTACAACAAAGTATACATAAGCATTCTAGTTATTACTCTTGTGTGTTTATGTCCTGTCTTGTATCACAGTCATGTTTAGAGCATCTGTGTTGCATATACTACTATGGAAGGGAGAACCTCTAGCAGATGCTATCCCAGGAGCGACTAGTTGAATGACACCTTTGAACTTGACTTTCTGAGAGTGTTTTTGAAGATTATTGGGAGAGTGAAGCTTGAAAAAAAAAAGAATTTGTTTTCTATATCATTTTCACCAAAGGAGAAGAAGTATGCAGGCAGAATGGAAGCCCAATGTTGTCCTGTCCCCTTCCTACTTGACCCAGGAGCTCCTATTATAGAGAAAAGTTAGAAGTTGTGAACATCTATCATATAACAATAACAACAATTGCTAAAAATATAAAGTTTTAATATTTGCAAATAGATTTACATATTTTTCTTTCTCACAACAACCATGTGAGATGGTGCTATTATTATCTATTTTTACATATGAATTGTATATTTTACTTTATTATCTTGTTAAATTATATGTAAAACATACATGTAGCTCTATAAGTGTCCATGTAATATAAGATATGTAATATGTACATGTTATATCATATATAATTTATATGTCATGTGAATAAATAAATATATAATAAAATTTTTATATGATTTGATATGCATTTTAACAAGGTAGTAACCCCTTTTTCCATTTGTCTCCTTTTGCACTTTGTATATTTTTCTGTGTATTTTTAAATGTTATGTTGAGATTCCTTTTTTTGTGTATGTCTGTCATTACCTACTGTACCCACACACACATAGCTGGAACAATTTCCAACTCTCCCAATAATGGAATGGTACAAATTAATATACCTGTCCTGACATTACCTCTTCAAAAATTGCTATTTCCTTTTTTTGTCATCTTGCCCAATTTGACTCATGTGAAGTACAATCTCTGACTTACTTTAATTCTTGAAATAATGTTCCTTTTGTAAACCAGCTAAAGAACAGAAGGGATTTACCACCTTTGCTATCACAATACACAGGAACAAAGAAAAACAAGGACACATCCTCAGCTTCTGCCTGGCTTAGACTCCAACCTAGAGCAAAGGTTTTCAGTTGCTGACTCCTTGCTACAATGCTTACCAGTTTCTCTGATTACTTGGAATAATCTTAAATATCTACATTTTTACCTGTACATCTTGAGGAAAGATGAGAAGGAGGGACATGTATAGTGAATATGTGTATTCCTCATGTGGTCAGTCATCTATCTGGTCAGTAGTTAGCAACATAGAAAATGTAAAGGCAATCTATCCACTACCTCATAGTCTACCTTATTCCCTATTAAGCTGGGACTAGGTCTCTGAATACCTGTCAATTGTATTTATCTTTCATTGGCCCTGTTTTCCCACCTAATGCTCTCACTGAGCCTTATCTCCAAATGAAGTGTTTTAACCTTGAGGTTGTTATTATGCTAACAACTTAATTAAATTAACTAAAAATGTTGGAAAATCAGAGGCATTAGAGATGCACACTCATGCATGGAACATCTAGCTGATTCTCCCATATATCCTTCTTTTTCTTCAAGTATATTTCTCCAAGGAAAGTGAATAATAATAACTCAAGGTAATAAACTTAAGCATTCTGCATTTGCCCAATCAACTAGGAGGGATATAAAAGGAGCAAAAGAGTTAGTTCCAAAAATTGAATTATTGGAATGATAAACTTAAATATATGCAAAAACTAGAGAACATTATTTAGGGTCCATAACCATGTACTCAATTCCTTAAAAAAAAATACTATAGAAATTGAGCAAAGGGAAAGATCAATGTGGAATCTAATCATTGGGGCTTCACAAAAGAGCTAGGATTTGCAGATTAGATAGGGTTTGGATAATTGGAGAGGTAAGGAGAATGCATTGTAGACATAGAATAAATACAAAGGGATAAGAGTAGAATATCTTTGGAGAGAAGGCAAGGCAATTAGACTTTATAAAGTACTAACTATGTACCAGGTGCTGTGCTAAGTGTTGGGGATAAAAATATAGAGTAAAAAAGAAAAACAGTTCTTGTCTTCTACTGAAGGAAAATGACATATAAAAGGGAACTGGAAAGCAGGGAGGATGAAAGGTGTACCTGGGCAGGGCCATGGTGGCAAAATCCATGCAGTCAGAAGCACAGCTAAGAAGGGAATGAAGCATGGCCACCCCCAAAAGAACTCACCAGTGGGAGAAAGGGTCTGGAATGGCAGAGGAATATTGCAAGGTGATAAGACCCTACACATTATAATGATCAAATGAGGTAATATTTGTAAAGTGCTTTGCACAGGCCCTGACACATAATACGCACTATATAAATGTTGGTTCCCTTTTTTGATTTTGCCTAGGTTAGTATTCAGGTAACATACATATAGCCTGTAACGTCATCAGCATCAGAACAGCAGCAACCACAAAGGACCTATCAATGTTTGTCCTTGAATTGCACAACTACTGAGAACCCAGGAAATCACCACAGTATGAAGACATCAGAGTAAGTCTTTGGAGGAGGAATTTAATAAATGTTTGTTGACTTGAGTTGTAGGAAAGGGGCAAGAAACAAGAGATGAAGTAGAGGTAGCAGAAAGGTAAGAAATCCAGGACTAGTCAGTGCAGGGCAAAAGCCTGAATGAATTAAATTGTTTTGAGATAATCCTGAGTTGCCATGAATCACTAGTCAGGTCTTCAAGATACGCTGGTATGAATGAGCATGCTACTTGAGAAACACTGCCTGGTCAGAGAGTGACCTCCACAGGAGAAAAAAAACAGTCATTTTTGGCAAGACCAAAATAAAAAGAAAATAGCTTTTCCAACTGGAAAGTTATTGGCCCAGAATAAAACTCATTAGAAAGTGTGGCTTTGAACTGTCGTCTTTAGTTTTGGGTCATGGACCTGGGGACAGCTAACTCCCATATCTAGACTTGAAAGTGGTAAAGTAGAATAGTTTGTTAGAAATAGAGCCATTCAACATCTTTATCATTAAAAAGATCTTTGGATAATTGGGCAAGATGAAGAAGAGTCTAGTACTTCCTGGCTCCAAAGGCCAAGGGCTGATGACACCAGTCATACATAATCTCACCCACCCCCAGGAATTTCTCTTACTGTTCTCACCACACAAAGAGATGGGTTGGATTTGTATACCTATTCCCCTTACATATTACTTGTGGGTGACTGAAATACAGGAGCACAGAATCTACAGCTGAAAGATTACTTAGACATCAAAGGAATATCACAGATTTAGAGCTGAGAAAGCTCCTAGAAGGTCATCTTCTTCACTACATAAATGAGGAAGGTGAGACCAGAAAGTCAATGACTTCCATATTCATGGAAATGAAATGGCAAAGCAACACTGAATCCGGGCCTTAACTCTAAATCCGAGCCTGTAATTCTAAATCCAGAACTCTTTCCATTATATCATCCTGCATCTAGTCTAATCCCCTATTTTACTGGTGCAGAAATTGGTGCCCAGAGGGGTTTAAGAGACTTTCTCAAGCTAGTAAGTTGCAGAGTACAGAGTTGAACTCATGTCTTTTGGTTCCAAATATAATGCTCCCTGAGTATAACTAGCTATTTGTATGACTTTGATCAATGGTTATGTCACATTGAGGTAATTAAAGGATTCCTGATCAATTATGGTTGCTCCCCTCACACCATCCTAGCCTACTTGATGAGTCTACAGAATGTAATGGATAAGTAACCAAGAAAATTAGGTTTTGATCTTGTCAAACACCAAGTAGTCTCATTTGTAATCTATAAAGCATGCAGATCTCAGAATCACCCTTTCACAGCCTCTAAAGCAATCTAAAGAAGGATTTATACTTTGTTTCTTCTTGAGAAGATATGATGAAGTTCCTCCATCAATTTGACAGAAGGAGAAAGAAAGGGAATAAGCATTTTATATAGTGCCTACTAGATGAAAGGCATTATACTAAGCATTTACAAATATTATCTCATGTGAGCCTTACAACAACCCTGCTAGGTAGTTGTTATCATTACCTCCATTTTACAGTTAAGGAAACTCAGGCAAAAAGAGGATAAGTGATTTGCCTTGCAACACACAGCTAGTGGGTCAGTGTATGGAGCCAGATTTGGACTTGGCTCTTTCTGATACCAGAGCCAGTGCTCTATTCACTGTGCCACCTAGTTACCTAGGAATTATACAATAGGTAACCATTAGACAACTGAAGGATCAGCCATACCTCTAAGAGGCCTTTAAAAAACAAGGTAGATAGCTCTGAAGTTAGTCTAATAATCCCTAGCATGCAAGAAAAGTCAGTTATGGAGAAAAAATCAGTATGTCAGAAGGAATCATTCTTGGACTTTTCCCTTGTTTCTGTTCCAGAGTGCAGGGGCAGGGACTGTATTTCTCTTACCTCCCTACAATCTGTCAGCAATTGCATCCAGCAGCAGAACAAAACACCCAGTAGGAGATATTGTGATCACCAGAGAGCGAACTCAAAGAGATACTATGTACAATTCTACTGATACTACGTATATTTGTGGAAGAGAGCATTCCAGGTTTTTGGAGGCAGTGGGGAAGGGGGAATATTTTATTTCTACTGCTCACTGTATGTCATTTAAAAATCTATCCTTTTAGTTAATTGTATCAACAGGCTGACTATTAAAAGTGAACAAACTAGTGGGGGCTTTTGAACTATAATTTTAGTAATGCAGATCTACAAAGTACCTTGAACCTGAAGTAGTCTTTCTCCTGGAGGACCAAACACAAGAGTATGAGTTGGAAAGGTATCCTGTAGAGGGCAGTACAAAATAATAATTGTAATTATAGTTAAACAACAACGACGACCCCTCACCGCCCAATTCATCATCCATGTTGTAAGAGGAGAGGAAAGGCAAGAGCAAAGTAAGTATGTCAGCCAGAGTGATGATATATAATAGAGATTTTGTGACCTAAAATTAGGATAGTAGTTGTAAAAATCTCGCAAGAACTCCCCACTGCAGCCAATTAGGTTCCGGCAATATCTTCAATTGGGTTAGCACCCCAAGTAGTATAATGAAACTGGTCCTATGAAGCTAGGAAATAGACAGAATGGCATAAGGTTGCAAGCTGGACCTACTCTAAACTATTGTGTTGATCATCTTGACATAGAGAACAGTAAAACAAGTGACATCCCTTCATGTTCTGGTACCATAAGAAGGCATGAAACATTGGAACTAATCAGAAATACCAGTACCCACTTGCTGGAAATGCTTTAGTGCAGATGGTGCTGACCACGAAAGCAAGCAAACCACAAGTACACTTGAAATGGACTGAAGACATGAATACTTTCATTATGTGCCAATGCTATATAATAATAAAATTGGAAACAGATTTTACTAGTTCTAGGCAAGGGCTTTATGCTTCTTTTTTGTTAATAGTAATCTCAGCTCCAAGTCAAATAGTATTGTATTGCCATCCAGCACAGGCCTATCATAAAACAACAACAACAACAACAACTTTATCTTTAAGATAAAATGTGATTAAATAAGAGAGCAAATTAAGCTATTTGAATGTGAAGAGGGAAAAATAGAAGACCCCAAGGTCATGAAAATCTTCAATACAAACTCCAGAAAGTATGCCTCAAAAATGAAATGAATGAACAGAACAATACTGATATCTCAAATGATTTTGAAAGGAAGGTTGGCATATTTAGACTGGAATTCTGAAAAGCCTTTTTTGAGTTTGATGGCATGAATCTAACTACCAAACCAACTGTACCAAAACAGAGTAAGTCCAAAAAGCTAGTCTTTGCTATAACCGTTATAAACAAAGTACTGAATAAAAAAAAAAAATCTTATAAACATTTCAGGACCTTTACAAACCAGTATATGCAACAATGATTGTCATGTTAAGAACCATACAAAAGCCACCATGGTAGAAGTAACTTGAGATAGCTATTAAAGATCTGCAGAATCTGCAGAAAATCACTTAAAGAATACGCCAATACCTACTTGGTATATATAGTAGAAAACTCAAATTTCATGTTCCTTAATTAAATGCAACTCCAACGAAGAAACATGCAGAAAAGAATACAGAAAATAAAAGCATATCAAAGATTCTAGATTCCTGTAATGAACAATTAAAATCAAAAGTCAAAAAGCTTAAGGAGTCAAAGAAACCAAAGAATGAAATAATTTCACAACAATTGATTACAGCAAAAGCTTGAGAAATAAAGAATTCGTGGGCAAGAATCTCTGAAGAATAACGTGGAAAGTTTCGAGTTGCCTACATTGTTGCAATATCTTAACACAATAAAACAAAACAACGAGGAAAGAAAATTTGTGTACCTTTAATGTAATGATAACAGAACAGGTACATGAAAGGAGGCATCTGCAATTCTAGCTCTGCAAGACAAGAAAGTAGCAGGGACAGATAAGATTCATAATCATTGGGCCAGATCGTTGCAGTAGTGCATTAATTACTAGCAAAGTACATTACTAATCTCCTTTCAAACACAAGCTTGATCCTCTCTTTTCTTAACAGAAGAAATCATATATTGCCAAAAGCAGAGAATACCAGTGTCCACTCCAAAGGTAGGTCACTTATGTTTATTTACTTTATACCAAACATTTGTAGATTGTATTTTTTTTAAATCTATAAATACAAGAAAATATTATATTGACTAAGGATCAAAAAGAGTGTTCCTAAAAGTTCTAAGGGCATAAACTACAACTTATTATGAATTTAGTAACTGTTCAAATGAACTGCCCCAAAGTATTTAACATTTATACTCCATTTGTTGAATGTCATAGAGCTTTGGATTCAGTTATGCACTCATGGCTCATTCACATACTGCAGATATGTAAAACAGAACTAAGTGTGGTGAAAATGCTAAAACATCTGATGTCTACTTATTTGAAACATATCACCAATATAATAATGTCAATAACAATTGATAGGAAATGTGACTTTTTTCAAGGAATCAGTTTAAACCCTTTATGTTTCCTTAGTCTTAAATCCATTATAATCTCTCTTAAAAAGAATTAAGTATGGCTTCCACACTAAAGAGGGAGTTGAAACAAAATATCTTTCCACTTATTTGATACTGAAATGACATCAAATTATAGGTCTCTACTGAAAATCACATTAAATAGCTCCTTTCATCTCATGCAACCTTTTTCTAGTGATACCAAAATGTCATTTGAATTGCTAAGTGTAAGATTCTTTATACACTCCAAGGACAGTGGAGACTGAAGGCTTGGAGCCTGAATCCATTGATCACATTGAACCTACATATACCTACAAACAATTTATCCTCCTCCAAACAAGACAACTGAGCATAATAATATCACAGAGAAATTTTTGGCTAAATAGGTTGAAACTTAACAGCATCCTGAAATCAAAGCTGAATGAGAAAGATACTTTTAGAGCAATGAACACCTATGCAATACTAATCTGTGTGTGCATGCATGTGTGTATGTTTGTGCATGCTGTTCAGTTGTTTTTCAGTCATGTCTGACTCATTGTGACCCCATTTGAGATTTTCTTTGGCAAAGATATTGGAATAGTTTACCATTTCCTGCTCCAACTCATTTTACAACTGAGGAAACTGAGGCAAACAGAGGTTAAGTAATTTGCCCAAGGTCACACACTGAGTAAGTATCTGAGGCCAGATTTAAACTCAAAAAGATGGCCTGACCTGGCAGTCTATCCAACTATACTATCTAACTGTATATACATATATACTCACATACATACATATGTATATAAATACATATGAATACACATACATGTGTATAAACATATATGTACATATATATCTGTATAATGCACCATGACAGATTTGAAACTCAGAGTATGCCATACTAAAGCAACTATAGAAAGATTAACACTTTGTTGCCAAAAAAGGAATAAAATAGGCATTCTTAGAACACATGATTTTAAAAAGTGAAAAGCCTGACAAAATACTCTTGAAACAAATGCACATCAGTTCCCTAATAGTAAAAGTGGTAACAGTTACACACCATTGGATCTATTGAGCATAATACGAAGTGGTTTATCTCAAGGTGGAGTCTATACAAATGACTAAGGTATAAGAATGAAGCAATATATCAACAAAAAAGCACCCCAAAATGGCTGTCATATCAATTTTTTGTGGAAATATAAGGATTTTTAATAGTAATTCAGGACCAGGTTATTGCCATGAAAAACTGAAGAATTATTCTTAAGGAACTTGGATTTAGTGATCAGTACAGAATTTGCAAGAAAACACTAACTGTGGAAACTGAGCAACACATTATTTACAACAGACAATAAAAACTGGCACCTCCCAGCAAGGTGTGACCTAGTGGCTAGAGTTATACATAAGAACCTCACTCTCTCTCATAGACTGATAGACAACAAATCCCTAAATTAGTTCAGACCTCCAAATATCTTGGAGAACTCAAACTAAGTCTCCCGGAACAGGATCATTTTCACTATTGAGAAAGTACTATTTCCATAATCACTCAACGTAACATTGTTCTTTTCTTAAGAAAAATTTAAGAATGGTTTTCATAGATGTTGTCATTACCAAATATTCATAATCTCTAAGCTAAATGGAATGAAAAGCTTTCCAAATAAACCAGAGAGAAGAAAATAGATCAATATTCCATGTGAACAAGGTACCATGTAGTCCAATCTGCCATTGGAATTGTACCAATGATGTTTTTAATGAACATAGGCTTACATCCTAATGCTTTGATTCAATTACCAAAAGCAGGTATTTCATCCATTTATGAAATTATCTTAGAAAATTAAAAATAAAAGAATAGGACTATAGTAATTTGTTCTGGGACCACTGCTATTTTACTCCATCATTTTTCAGTTGTTTCCAACTCTTTCTGACCCATTTTTGAGGTTCTCTTAGCAGAGTTACTGAAATGGTTTGCCATTTCCTTCTCCAGGGCATTTTACAGATGAGGAAACTGAGGCAAACAGGGTTAATTGACTTACACAGCTAATAAGTATCTGAGGCCAGATCTGAACTCAGAAAGATTAGTTTTCCTGACTCCAAGTCTGGCATTCTATTCACTGCATCACCTAGCTGCCCTCATTTACCCCCATTTCCATTTAGACCTTTGAAAAGATGAGTAGAGCAGTAAGGTGTGGTGGCACACACTTGTAATTTCTGCTTCTTGAAAGGCTGAAGCTGATGGATTTCTTAAGCTTGGGAGTTCTGCTCTGCCACAGGGCTAAAACCAACTGGATGTCCACACTGTCTGGCCCTCAAAAGTGAGCTTTCAACAACCCTACGAGACTTTCTATTTTACAGATGAGAAAACTTTAGAAAGGACAAGTGACTCACCAGTAGTTAGACAGAAAGTGTGAAAACCAAGAGTAAATCAAAGGTCTTTGTCATAGTACTCTTTTTGTTATATCAGTTCACTTTTTTTAGGCTTCCATTTCCTCATCTTTAAAAGGAGGATATTGGACTCTGTTTCATTTAATGATATTTTATGAAGGCCTAAGGATGTGTAAGGCATTGGCAACACCTAGATAAATATAAAATGGCTCCTTCTCTCAAGGAAATTACGTGTTACTAGTAATAGCTGACATTTACATAGCATTTTAAGGTTTCAAAGGTACTTTGCATATGTTATCTCATTTAGTTAGATGATCTCGAAGGTGCCAATTCCAGTAATGAAATCATTTGACCCTACTAGAAACACTGTCTAGGGTTGTAACATTAGAAATGTTCTAGCTTCTCTATATAATCCCACACTGCTCTCATTCTCCACTTGATTGGGACAGAGACTTTCCCTCTGATTCTAAGACACTCACTGGGTCTTAGTAAAAAGGGCTTTTTCCAGAATGCTATTTTTTTTTTTATAAAAAAATCTGAGTTGAAGGCAAGTTTTCCCCTTCCCATCCTTTTTTTTTTTTTTTTTTAGAATTATAGAAAGTCAGAGCTTGAAGGGACCTTAGAGATTATCTAAACCAACCCCTGTATTTTACAGATAAAGAAATTGAGTCTCAAAGAAGCAAAGTGAACTGCCAATGATCACACAATTAGTTCATGGAAGAGACTTTTCTTTTCCCCTTCCTCTGAGGAAGTTAAAAAAAAAAGGTCAGGATGAGAATTTTTGCCATAGAAACTCAGAGCTCCTTTCCCACCCCCCTCCCTCCACATTGGCCACCCTGCCTCACACCTGCTGCCCAGAGAGGGCCAGATTTGGCCAGTCTTTCCCTGGAACACACACAGATACTTCATGAAGAGGAGGTGCTATAACAACAGAGTTTGTTTTTTTAAAAAAAGTTAGGGTTATTGGAAAGGCTTGATTTCAATGTATGACTGTCTACTGCCCATGTTTTCCAATTATTGATTCTTCCAACTCCTCTCTTTTCCAAGGATTTATTTCTTTAGGGTGCAAGTCATCCCAGAACTAAGATGTTTACATCATTTGAGAAAAGTTTGAGAAGAAAATAGAAAATGTTTCAAACAAGCAAAAATGCCAAGTGACAGAAGAGTGCTAGATTGGAGGTCAGGGGACCTGTGTTCAGATCCTGACAAGTTCCCGGCTATGTTCTTGACCTTGGACATATTTCCCTTAATTGGACTATGATATCCTCATCTGTAAAACAGAAGGAGTTTGGCTAGATGATTTTTATAGCTCCTTTCTGACTCTAAATCTTAAAATACTGGGAAAGGAATACTCTCAAAGTAGGAAGTTAAGCAATACAGTGACGTTGGAATTCTATAGGAATCAGTTGGCCTCTGGGGCACAAAATAAGCTGCTGAAACTACTCAGAAAAGCAAAAGTTTTAAGATACATCCATTTGCAAATGTACGCAGCAGTAAAATGAAAAACAAAGCACAAAGTGGAGTGGAGTGAAAGACCTAAAAAGACAGAAAGGGGGGAGGGAGTAAACAGAGGGAGGGAATGGGGTGAGAGAGAGAGAGAGGGAAAGTCTGTAGCCAAATGAGTGAGACTTGGCAGGTCGTCAGGATCAACACCGGCCAAGCAGCAACTGCACTTGCTAAGTCTAGTCTATTGTTGCCCTTAAGGGGGTGGGGGCAGTTGTTTATTTGTTTTGTTGTTTGGGTTCTTTGTCTCTTTTGTTTCTAAGCAGTTAGTTTGCTTTTTTCCCAGACACTGGGCCCAGGAACAGGCTTAAGAATTTTTCTTAAAGAGACACGCTTAGTAAAGTATTGCAATTGATTTTCCTGACAGAGTGATTCACACTTGAAGGAAGGATTTAAAAGAACAAGGATTTCATATATATTTTTTTCAAAAAGCAAATTTTTATGTTGCTATTTTGGTTGTCATATAACAATAAATCAGCCACTTTCACTCTGTGCGACCAAGCCTCTGAAGGGGAAAGAGAGAAAACAGAACTTTCTCTCTCTTCGACACTCCTCCTGCCCTAAACTCCCTCAATACCAAACTTTTCAAACCAAACCAAATGTAGAACATATAGGAATAATCTACACACACACATTAGTAAATAGTCAATGCTTTGGGCTGGTGGGAAAGGGATAGGGGAGGGGGAGTGAGTAGAGATTGAATCTAGGCAAAAATGAAAATCTCAGTTTGAGGTCTAAAAGTACCATTAAAAGGGTGGGGGGGCGGGAAAAGTTCTCTTGCCGGCTATTACCAGGCTCAGGAAAAAATGCTCCATCATGTGGTATGATGGATTGAACCCTGAATGGGGAGTCAAAGATTACAACCAAAGTCAATTACAAAATTGACTTTGACATTTAATATTTCTTTGCGATGTTGGCCAAGTTGCTTCACTGATCTGGTATCCGTTGTCTTTATCTGTAAAATGAGGGGATTGGCCTAGGCTGAGGATTTTTAACTTTGGATCTATAAATTTGTGTGTGTGTGTGTGTGTGTGTGTGTGTGCGTGCGTGTATGTGTGTGTATCTCATTGGTTTACTATGTAATCCTATGTGTTTTATTTTATGCATTTAGTTATTTTTTTTTTCTGAGAAGGTGTCGGTAGGCTTCACCAGACTGTCAAAAGGGTCAGGTAGGACAGGTTTACTTGTGTGCTATGACACATTAAAAAGGTTAAGGAACCCTGGCTTACATGGCCTGTTCAAAGCCTCAGCTGTCTTAAGTGAAATCTATTTCCTCTCTATTAAACTACTTGTCCAGCCAGCTCCTAGGTTTCCTTCTGGCACTTGGGAGGGTTCTGATGCTACATCTTTCCTTTAGACTTAACCACTCTCTTTTCAGAGATGGGTCATCACCACACTCTGCTACCAGGAATGGAAAAAAAAAAAGATCATCTCTTCTCCTAAAGCTGAGGACATTCAACTGTATAGAGGTCATTGAACTGAACAGAGCCCTTTAAAATTTATTTAATTTGGGGGGTGGGGTAGGGGAAGCATCCTGAAATCCTTTGACTGCAGTACTTTGTTTTGATAAAGACTCCCAGCTTCCTGTACCAGCTATAATGTAAATAGGCCATGTTCTAGCAGGAAAACCTTCTGAAGTAATAAAATGACACCAAAAAAATCAACAAAACATTATCCAGAGGACCATAATGTCCCAACTCCTGACCTTCACCCTTCAATCCTCTTCTTGCCCAGCATTTTCTCACCCAATCCCTTCTTTCCCTCCCCAAAATAAACAAAAACACTAAAAATCCTGGTGACTTCAATGATAAAATGTGAAAGTGCGCGGAGTTAAAACAGGGTGGAGGATTGTGAATGGGAAAGGGAAGTAGGACATTATGTGTGTGTATGTAATCTTTATGTTCCAAGCAAAGAAGTAACTGAAAAGTCCTATTGGTTTACAGGAACTAGATGCTGTAGCTAGTCTTAAAGAACATAAGAAGGGGAGCCTGGAGAGACTTTATAAAGGGAGTTGGGGCACTTTAGGGATATGGAGGGAACACTCCTCCCCCAAAGGATGTTTAAAATTAAAGGGAAAAGGAATCATAACCCAGTAGACCTGAAAGCAATTCTGCTTTTACACACACACACACACACACACACACACACACACACACACACACACCCCTTTCTTTCCAGCTGAATTTATTTCTTGCCCTCTTCTCCCCTTCTCTTTCATTCTTCCTCCTTCCCTCCCACCCCCAACAAACACTCCTTTATTTCAGAGCCAGGGCTGCCCTTCCACAAGATGCTGGTGCTGCTGCGGCCATGCCTTGTGAGCTTTCCTAAATGAGCTTTGAGAAGCTGGTAAACCTGTCTCACCTGACCCTCCCAATCTCCAAAGAGATTCTAGAAGATTCAAGGACACCTACTCTCATTGCTGTCCTAAGCAAGGAAGAGGTGACACTAAGGCAGTATGATGAAGTGGGAAGAACTACACTGAGCATTAGGAGTTCTGAACTTAAACCCTGGTTATTTATGCTGTGTGTGTGTGTGTGTGTGTGTGTGTGTGTGTGTGTGTGGTGATAGAGAGAGAGAGAGAGAGAGAGAGAGAGACAGACAGACAGACAGACAGACAGACGGAGAGAGAGAGTGCTCAGGCAAATCATTTCACCTCTTCAACTAAGATGGAGACAATAATGTACTCTCTCTCACAAGTTTGTTGTAGAGAAAGTGCTTTGTAGACCTTAAAACACAACAGAAAAATGAGTTATTACACAAAGCTATTTCTATTTATGTATTCCCTTGGCTTTAGCATTGTTTTTGAATGGAAGGTGGAACAGAGCTTAAAGCATTATAGTCATCCATTATGTGGCATAAGTATATACTTAATTTTGGAAGACTAGCATATTTGTGGTAAGTATAATGGGTTTTCAATAATTTGTTCTGATTTGTGTCAAAGGAGCAGAAGGAGTTTTGCTTTTTGTGGACTTTTGCTCATTAACGCCAGACTTGATCACACTTAAGCCTTCATTTAAGTCCAAAATGCCAAAACAGCCTGGGAAATGACTGGTTTCTAGTTGGTATGATACAAAAGTAACCCAGTTCAGCATATACTATATCTCAAAGTGACCTCTTGTTTGTCCTTATGGCTGGTGTCAAAACAGAAAAAATATGTAAAAGTGCCAGACAGAGTCTAGAACATCGGCTACAGCCTAGTATACGCTCAAATCAGAGTTATGAGGAATAAAGTATACTAAGACTGTGAAAAACCTATGCCAATCGACAGTGCCAGGTGCCTTGCTATCCACTTTGGATTTTGTTCATCTTTCATACAGAGCCTTTCCAGACACCAGGGATTGGGAAGTTCACTTCTCTAGCATTAAAAAAAAATCTTTGCCAATCAATAATGACATAAAATCAATTTCTATCTACATATATGTATATATATGTATACACATACACTTATATGAATGTTTTCTAGTTTAGGGCTCTCATTACAGTTTGATCTGATCTCTTCACTAAAGGGTCTTGTTTGTTTGAAGGTATTGAGGGAACTTTTGCCCATCTCTGATTCAATGTATCTAGTTGACAACACTGCCTAAGGCAATAGTGTACCACAGGAAAGAAGGTGAGGATGCTTCAAAGATAGAGAAGTTTCCAGGGATTCCCATTAACAAACAAACAAAACAAAACTGGCTGCATCCAAAGAGCCAAGATTTGGGGTGGGGAGGACGAGAAGAGAAGAAGGAAAGGAATGGCCGAGTTTTCTCAGTCCATCTCATTCCTCTTCTGAAAGCAGGGGGCAAGAGAATGGCTGTATACTTGGAAACGGAAATCGGGCCGAAGAAACAGTCCAAGGTAGTAGGCAGCCATCAATCCATAGGCTGGGAAGAGAGAGCAGCAAAGTAGGGGATGCTGGCCATTCTCCCTGGATCCTCCGAGAGAGAGATAGGAAAGGTAGACAACGAAGAAAGTTGAAGTGGGGTCCTCGATTTGAGGTTTTTCAAATTCAGATTTTTTTTGGAAAAAGAAAGTGTGAACAAAACTAGCTCGGAAGATCATACGGCCTCAAGCAAGCCTGAGATGGAGAAGAGGGGGGCGGGGAAGGGCGGAGAAGTGAAGAGAGCTGGGGTGGGAGATGCAGAACAAACTCCTTCCCACCAGAGTCACCAGGCTTCGGGGACTCCTGGGCGTACGGGCTCCGAGGGCCTTAGTCCTCCAGGAAGGTCTGCCCTTCGAGGAGAGAGAGGGTAGGAAAGAGGAAAAGGGGGGCGGGGTGGGAAAGTAGGGCTTTTTCCTTTTTCTCTTTCCTGTTAAGGCTTGCCTCAGAACCCCAGGCCAGCTCCAGCAGAGGGGAAGGAAAAAAGAAAGCCAGAGAAAACTCTGCGGTGGCAACTTTTGAAAAGTGACTGCATGATTAGTAGCGAGGCACAAAGCGGAGGGACAGCTGCACCATCGGGTGGGGGTGAGGCTGGGAGGAAAAAGCCCGCAGCCCGGGCCGCCCGCACACAGTCTCGGGGACAGGGAAAGGGTGAAATGGTAGCGCCTGTAGGTCGCTGGAGAAGAGTAACCCGAAAGGGAAGTCGGGGACTTGTGCCTGGTGAACAACCTGTTGGAAAGCGACCCGGCGAAGCTTCCGTCTCCCTGCTCTCATAGACTTAGTGCTTATGGGGATTAAAAAGAAAGGCGATTCTCTTCTGGGCTGTCGGGCATAACCAACGAGAGGGGAGCTAGTTTGGGGCTCCGGTTTTGTCTAAGTACCCACAAGCAGTAGAGTGGCACCCAGAGCGCTTCCAGCCTCCCAAAGTGCTTTCCCCACCACCACGCTGCCCTCTAAATCACTGTGGAAGGAAAGGACGGACAGGCTGGGGTCTCCCCCCATCCCGCTTCTGCACCCCAAGGCACTCTCCTCTTCACCCCCCTTCTTCGCCTTTCACAATCCCTCATAGTTAACCTTGGGGGCACGGACGGGCGGGGGAGCTGTGCCAGCCTAGCCTTTTCTATACCCCGGGGCAGGTGGCAGCGCGGGCAAGGCAACAATGCACGGACGCGAACGTGGGTGGGAGCTACGCCCAGCCGGCGAATTCGAGAGGGCTGCCAGCTTGCTTCTCCTGACCCCAGGCCCTCGGCCATCGCACTTTACCTCACAGAGAGGGAAAACACGCAACTAACGAAGTCAACTTTTGCCCCCAACCCAGCCCAGTGCGGGAAAGGGGAAGGTGTCCGGCAGCGGCGCGGGAGGTGAGCGCTGGGGACCCGCAGCCTTGAGCGCGGAGCCCAAGTTTGCCCTCCGCCGACCCACAGAGCCCGGACTACCCTGCTCTCTCCAAAGTGCCACGGAGAAAGGCGTCCTTAGATTCTCAGTCCCCAAGAGCTATCTATCACCTTCCTCCTTTGCTGCGTAGTTAGAACGCGGAGGTTCGGGGTGTCTTCCCCCATCCCCCATCCCTACCCGATCCATTTCTGTATAAAGCCCAGCTATCCCAGAAGGGATGCAGCCACCAAGGGTGGCCTTGGGGGTGTTGGGGAACGCAGAGGAGGGGACTGATTCCTGTTTTGCATTTGTGTGGAGTGTCTCCTACGGAGTTTATAGGAGTCTTTCAAAATGGTCAGGCTTCCTCTCTCTTTTCACCACGGGGTTGAGGGAAAGTGGGAGGAAGATGAGGTTATTTAAAGCTCATTTGCTACTAGTACAAAATGTTCCAGCTCTCCCTCTCCCGTCTCGGCGCGCCTCTGCCCAGCCTTTGATATTTAAGACCGGCTAGATCCCCCATGAAACTACCTGTTAAGGAAACGAATGACACCGCATTCTCAAGGGTTCGTCATGTCTTAAAAAAAAAAAAGAAAAAAGAAAAAAGCCAACCACATTCTTTAAAAAGGGGGGGGGGGTTGTTCTTGAGGTGCCACGGGAAGGGTGCACCGTGGGTGGGGGAGAGAAACAGCAGAGACTCGTAAGCCCTACTGTCCAAACTGTGCCCCATCCCTCGCGCTCGGCTCTATCCCTGAGGACCAGCCTGGACTATCCTCGCTGGTGCGTACTGACATTGACCGCACGATAAAGGAAGAACGAGTCCCTAGACCGCTAGGTTTCGGGGACGACTGGAGAGATTCCTAGTTGACTTTGGAAGAGCGGGTTTTCTGACTTGACAAAAACCAAAACCATCTCCCCTAGTTAGGGCTTTCCTTCTTCAGCCCCGAACCAGCTCCCCAAGCAGAAGATGCCAGTCAGGTGAATTATCCAAGTTTGAATTCAACTGTTTTTTTGACATTTCGGAAAACTTCGATCACGTTGTTTCTGGAGCTTAATCTAATGATTTGCTAAATCTATAGTTTTGTGTCCTCAAAGACAAAAAAACAGCTACAACAATAAAAACAAAAAACAAAACAAAACTCATAGCGCTATTGGGAGGAAGGAAGGAGTGGCACAAAATATTTTCAATAGAATTTTATCCAGCTTTCTTTCATGTTTTCACATCGCAGCTTTGTCTCTACATCGTGACATCATTTGTACTTTTTTGGAGGTCTTGATTTATGTTATGACAGGAATTTGTTAATAGCTAATACAGCGGATTTAGGTGGTTTAAAAAAAAAAACCCAAAATAAAGCCCTAGTTCTAAAGTGTGTGAAGGCTATCCGGGCTTAAGGTAGATCATCATTTTAGAAAAATGATTATGAAATTTATTGTAATTATGATGCTGCTGATGATTGCAATAATAAATATAGATAATACTTTATGGTTTTACAAAGTGCTTGCTACACAACTCTTGTATCCATTTTTAAAACGGGACTGGGGGTAAAGGGGGGAGGTGATGCTGGGATGGGAATTTAGGAAGGCTGCCTTCCTTGTTTTTTCTAAAGAAATTCCCCGACCTACTTCGCTAACTCGCATATCACCACTAGCAAGGAGCAGACGTTCAGACAAGAACCACGGGACTATTTGGAGGGGGTCACGCTGGGCTGGATAGTTTTGTTTTCAAAATTGAGTCCAAAGCTTTATTTCTCAGCGTTTCTGTCTTGATTGCACCGAGTTACAGAAAAGGACCCCCAGAAACGAAATGCTGCGTAAATATCATGCAATGAAAGAAGGTGTAGGGAGGGGGAGAGGGGAAATGAAGAAGTCTTCTTTGGATCGGGACACTCGTTTTGACAATGCGGAAAACAAGGTTCCGTTAGGGGAGCAGGAAGAAGAAAGTATGATCAGACATGGAACCTTTTCCATCTGTCGACTTTGTTATATGGCAGTGACCAAGCTGTGGCTTTAAGTCTCCTTTCCTTTGCGGTCACTGGTGACCTCGGTATATACCTGAGTGACTCTAGTCACTCGCGGGCCCTTCTGTCTTCTTCTGTGTCCATAAGTTTGTTAGCTTCTTTCCAGTAATTTAGAAGAGGATGAACACGTCACCTCTTCCAATGGGTTCAACTCCAGCTCCAAGGCTGGGATTCTCGACTGCATTTCCTTTCCTAACAGTTAGAGCTAGGAAACGAAGCGGTGCTTTTCTCGTTATTTATGCTCTTCTACCCCCTTCTCTCCCCAGTCCTCGGTCGAATCCCAGGGGTATTAGCACAAGGAAAACAATGTGGCTTGTTGTATACATAACTTGCCCAATAAAGAAAAAGGCACAGGTACGACACGCGCAGTGAAGGGATGGCAATGAATTTTCACTGCAAACCTGTGAACGGTGCTGTGATACACAATAGGGGTTATTTTTCTAAATACGCCAGTTTTCTGTATACAGGTGTTCTGAGACAGCCATCCAGCTCAAGGTGTTAAGTGTTTTTGTTACTGTTCTTTGCTTGTTGGTAATAATGTGTGAACTGTTCGGTCTACGCATAACAACTCGTATTGGAATACAATTTACAAAAGCCTGGGTATCGGATTTTGAAAATGCGATAGGTAGCTAGCTTGCTCACTCTGTTTAGATTTCTCTCCCGTTTCTGCAATACCGTTAAAGATGATTCAATACCAAGGAGACAGCACAATACCTGTGCTTGGGGAAATTGCAATATGCTGTTATACACACATACATATTTTATTTCTCCTTTGCTGTGTTACAACAGACTGTGTCCAAATAATTTGGATATCTCAAAATATAAGCGCTTCCAGTCAAAACACACCTACCGTTTGGGAAAGGCACTCTGCTTGCTTTTGTATGGATGTGGGTGTGTGGACATACCTCGCTCTGGTTAGGCGCACACACACATATTTTTTTACATGTATGGTTTGTCATATACGGATGCCTTGCATCTGTTTTACATACCCTATTTTTATGTCAAAAATTCAACCGACTACATGTACTGGCAAGATGCAACAACTCAAACGGGGCTGCTAGCAATGTGAACGAGAGTGGAGGGAAAGTTGAAGCATTCTTTACTAGCAGCTTCCAGCCTCTCAAGATCTTGAGGCCTCACCCGGAAAGGATGTGCTTAGGGAAACCACAGCTAAGGACCAAAGCAAAAAGTGAAAAAAATCTCCATTTAATTTAATTTTTTGTTTAATTTTGTCACCTTGCGGGGGGGGGGGGTGAGGGGGAGACTCCTTTTACCTTGACAAGCCCAGGGGCTTATTGCATAAAGGTGCATTAATCAGAAAGTCCAGAACTCTGGGACCCCTTCCCTCACTAGCCTCCACGCTGATATTTCTTAAGAATCACATTCTTTAGGCCTTATCCTGAGGGCAGGTGTATTCCTGAGAGTATAGGAAGGACTCAGTCTTGCCCTTTAATGAGATATTTCTCACTCCCCAGGTAAGAGGAAGGACCAGGTGGTTAGCCAACCTAAGAGGAATTGCCAGAGGTATCCATTGAGTGGCAGGTTAGAACCAGTCAGATGGATATGGGCTTGATATCTTCCTCCTGCCACTTACTATCTGAGTGACTTTGGGCAAGTCACTTTTACCTCTTTGCCTCAATTTCCTAGACTGTAAAAAGAGGTGGTTGAACTAGAAATGAGATAATCCGTATAACATTATTTGATTTAATATACCCAAGGGAGTACCTAAAAGTGATTTTATTATTAATATCAATAGTTAACAATTATTTTTCATAATAACATTAATAAATAAAATTGTGATCCCATCGCTGCTCAAAATCTTCACATCCTGTGCCCTCAGAGTATACTGGCAGTCCGCCAATGATTTGGACTCGTGGGTGGGAGGAGGCAGCATTTCACCTGGTCTTTACATTGCTTTTCAGAAAGGTAATTTTCAGTCAAAATAATATCAACCATGCCTCCTAGAAACAGTGTCATTCACCTTTCTAAGCACTCTATCTCTTTCCTACTACCACTACTAATGGCACAAGTTAACACACAAGGTTCATTTTGCTAATTCTCACCTTCCCCTCCCCACTACACAGTGGAAAGGCAGGCTTGAGAGCTGTTTTAGTTCTCCTCATAACTTTTTCTGAGTCTCAGTTTCCCTGTCAAAAAAAGAAGATAATAATACTGGTAAAGCAGAGCTCTGGAAGGGCTTTAGGGATTATCCAGTCCAATTCCCCAAAGATGAGGACTCAGAAGTGCAGAGATAAACAAAGTGAGCCCAAGATCCAACTGCTAGAGAGTGGCAAAGCCAAAAATAAACCCAAGTCGTCTGACACCATACCCACCTTTCTTACCATGGCACTTTCCCTACCTTAGAGATCACCTAGGCTAGCAAATCTAAAGCTCAGGGAAGCTAACTTACTCCTCCAAGGTCATAGGAATCCACATCCCCTCATTTCCAGTCCAGTGCTTTCATTTCTTAGGCTGGGCTTAATTACAGCAGTGCATGAGAAAAGGAAGTAAGAGTGATAATAACTTCAAAGGGTGAGAGAGAGGTGACAGACCTCTCTTCTGCGTTTTCCACCTCCATATGTGGAATTCTTTCTTCTGGATTAGGCCATCCCAGCATCTCTTGGGTCATCAAGTGTTTTCCTAATTCTCTCTCTGTCACCATTGGCTAAGTATTCTCTTTCCCAGTTCACCAGGATTTAGTTGGGTTTTTTTAAATGTTTATTTTTATTTTTTGTAAGCAATAGCTCTTCGAGCCTGAATTTGCTCCACTATAAAATGAGGACAATAATACTCTTACTACATAGTTCTGAGGCTTTTGTTATGATGCATTTAAATCCCATAGAAATGTGACCCAGTTAATGAAATTCAAAATAGTCTACCCATTAGTACTTTATACCACTGTTCTTTGTCCTTCATTCTCGAAGAGGACCATGATATCAGGAAGGTGATGATGCCATAACTTGCAAGTGAATTGGATTTAAGTGAGGGATGACTGTGCAAAGTCACCATCCTCATCAGGATGACAGAAGATAGCCCCTATACCACTGTAGCTTGTTCCCCAGAAACATTGGGGTTGGCCAATAGTACTATTTCTGAGCCTAGAAACTCAAGTACTCTTTACCTGGAGGCAGCATAGACAGTGTACTATATCCAAAGTCAGAGGACTTAGGTTCAAATGTCCCCTCTAACATTCACTGCTTCTGTGACCTTGGTCAAGTCACTTATTGTCCCTGAAACTCAGATTCCTATTCTGCAAAATGAGGGGAGTTAGACAAAATGGTCTCTGAGGACTGCAACCTACTTTTTGCTAGAAATACTGCTGACCCTGCTTTCATGAGGGTTTGTTGTCTTTAAATGTTTTGAGGGGAAAGGGTGGAGTTGGGGAAATATTTTGTGAGGAGAAGGGAAGGTTTGTCATAAAGTGAGAAGAGAATGTGTGGTTTGGGATGGCACATGGTATGCATGAGTCGCTGGGAATCATACCTTGGGTTGGTGGGTTCCTATTTTTGCTCATCAATCTCAGTAGCAATTGCCAAGAGGAAGAAGTTGGTTAAAGAGAGTAGTTTCCTTGTCCCCAGATGCCCATTTCAATCCTAAGGAGTGCAGTGAATCATAGAATAATAAAATCATACAATATCAGAATTGGAAGCGACCCCAGAGGTCATGCAGTCTAACCTTGACACACATCATGACTCCTCTCTACAACATTCCAACTGTTCATCATTTAGCATCCAGTTTAAAACCACCAGAGATCAGAAGAGTCACTGCCTCTCTCAGAGCTCATTCCATTTTGGGTAATTCTGGTTGTTAGGAAGTTTTTTCCTGTATATTGGGCCAAAATTTGCCTTCCTTTGACTTCTACCCATTGGTCCTTATTTTGCCTTCTGAAACCAGGCAGAGCAAATGTAATTCTCTTTCTCATATGATAACCTTTACAATAATGAAAGTCTATGATTATGTTCCCATTAAATCTTCTGCTGGTGAGGAATGTTTCTTTGATCTAGCCTTACTTATATAAGGTGATTTTTGAGTCCCTTTACTCACCAATCAGAGGTTGACCTCCTCTGGATGAACTCTAGCTTGTCAAAGTCCTTCCTAAGATATAGAGTTCCACAATGCTCTGGATGTGGGCTGACCAGGGCACAATCTAGAGGTATCAGCTGAGTGTTGAACTTCCATCCTTATCTCCTCCAGGGCAGGTATGTGATACCTCTGGCAAAAATGACACTCAACTGAGGAAGCAAGAGCACTTTGGGGGAAATTGTGGTATTTTTTCAGTGGTAAGGAAGAGATTAGAAGGTGGAAAGATAGTAGAGAGATGCATCTTTGATGCATTAATGATTTGACCTGAAGTTCAATAACTTCACAGCAGAGGCTGAGAACAGATAGAGAGTGGGGAAGGTACAAGTCCTTAGCTTTTCTTTGTTACCAAATATGTCTAACTTTTCTTCCTGGAAGTCTGTTTTTTCTTCACTGAGGTTTCCTCAGCATGAAAGAATCTCTAGATATAGTCTGGTATATTATGCTAGAGAGTGGGAAATATAATAGAGAATGTGCCTTGAAGTTCTGAGTAAGAGGAAATATGACGTGGACTTACTTCCCTCAGCCAGCCTGGCACTACTGAGCAGCATAAAAGGTACTAGGAGAGAGGGATTGGGAATGGACACTCCTACAGACAGCTTTGCAGCTATCAGGAATTAGACAGGATGATCATAGCATCATGAGTTGGAAGAGAAGATGCCTTAAAAGTTATCTAGTTCCTATATCATCCTTTTATTTTACAGATAAGGAAACTGAGGATTAGAAGGTAAGTGACTTATTCAAGGTCACACAGATGGTAAGGGGCATAGCTAAGGGTCAAACTCATCTTTCTCCATATGCTGTAAAAGGTGGTAAAGGACACAAAGGTGAAGGAGATTTGGGAATGGGGGAGGGGAGTTTAAGGAAATGGACTAGAAGAGGACATTGTGAGGAGGGAAATACCTCAGTTACTTTAAGCCTAGGAAAATGAACGTTTCATAGCCTTTCTTTAATTCCCAAATCTCAGGAAAAAGGATGCTGCGCCCCCTGGTGCAGCTAAATGCTAGCAAAAAGCAATGAGACTAATGATTAATAACCACAAGGAAAGATGTTCAAATTCCTTAATACCAGAGAAGTGCAAATCAAGGCAATCCTAAAGATATTGACTTACACCCACTAGAATGACAAAAATAGCAAAAAGTGATAAAAATTCAACCTTGGCAAAGCTGCAGGGAAACAGGCATTCTCAGACATTGTTGGTGAGACTACAGACTTGGAAGTAGATTTTTTTTTTTGGAGAGGAATATAGCAATATACAATGAGTGATTAAAAATAACCAGAGATTTTGATCTATAGTTTCCATAGCTAGGGCTTTACGCTAAAAAAGTTGTGATGGAGGTGTGGTTGGGGAGCGGGGTGGGGAGGAGAGACTTATCTGAACAAACATATTCATTGTTTGCTCTACTTGTCTGATGTCAGACAGCTAAGAGCATAAAGCAATGACACCTTTAGAAAACCTAAAGCACTTTTCTAATCTCCAAGGGAACTGTTAGAGAACAAAATGCGACTTCTAAAGGATCTGACACTTTTCTTTATGTAGCGTAAGAAAGTGGAAAGTGAAATATACTTCTCTTTCAAAAAGGATGGAGTGATCTTTTGCATATTTTAGACAACAGTAAAATGTATGCTTAAAAGCATCCTGGTATAGTAGAAAGATGTCCTGAAACTTAGATTCTGATACCAATTCTAACTAATCTTGAGAAAGTCTCTCAGTTCCTTAGAGGATTGTACTAACTCGACCATCTGAAGATATATTAGGCCCTCTCCCCCATTTCACTTCTTGTCCTTGGGATTTTCTGAAAGCTCCTTATAATAATAATTCACATTTCTATAGTGCCTTAACTTTTTAAACAATTATGTTCCTTAGGTAAACCTGTAAGGTAGATAGTACAAGTGTACGGATGAGAAAATTGAATCTCAGGGAGCTGAAATGATTTCCCCAGGGTCACCTAGCTAGTAAATTTTATGGGTGCTCATATTCTAAAGTTTCCTCACTTAAATTCAGTTTTTTTTCCCCCACTAAACTAGCCAGGAGTACCAACATACGTGCGAAAAACATCGATGTGTTTCAGTATCCTAAACTTAAATTCTGGGGTCTCTGAGTAAAAATTTCAGAAAGGGTCTTGTTTACTCATTTTTAATGCAAAATAAGCTAACTTTCACTAGAGAAAAGATGAATCCCTTCATGGGCCTCCCTTCAAAGAAGCAGCTGTTTGGGCAATAATTAAGCTTATGATATGTTTCTTTTTTTAAAAAAAAATGCTGTACTGAAAATCATGTTCCTAAGTGTTATATGTGGTAGGTGTGAATATCTGCTTCAGCAGTTCTAGGCACAAGCCCAAAAACTTCCACAGAACTAGGATGGCATTTTGCTCCTAATGGGACTAACATTCTAAAGATAAATAGATAGAACCACTTAGAGTATATTCTCCCCAAAGGAACAAATTCTCAGTTTACATTGATATTTGGGAAATAAACATATAAATTCAGAGCTTTTTCTGTTTAGTTTTTAAAGGCGGGGTCAATCAGGTCTGCACAAAATTATGAGGGAGATGGGGACTAGTTTCTTTGCCTCCACTTTCTATGAAGCTACCTCTTCCAGAACGATGAACCACCACCACCACCGCTACCATCACCACCACCATCACCACCTCTTGTATTTTTCATTCCTGCCCCTCCATCCCACCACTTCACATACTCAGAGATCTGGGGTTTTTTTTTAATTCTTCACTTTTCCAGTTTCAAAGCTTTGTTTCAGGCAGTAAGTAGGGGTTGATGTTTTGGGGATGGGATAGAGCAAGGGTTGGAACATTACATAATTCACCCTTTCCCCCTTGAATATCTCACATGCTGTGTGTTATTGTCTCAGTAAAAGGTGTTGAGCCTTCACTGTAACTTGTGAGACTTAACTCACCATAAACCAAATACTTACATGCCATAAATGTGAAGGAAAGCAGAATTTACTTTATAATAAAATGTGCATGTTTACAAAGAAGAAATATGAAAGGAAAAACCCCAGAAACAAAGTGGGTATCCATTGCATGGGGAATGACTGAACAAATCTTGTCGTAAATGAAGGTCATAGAATATTATTCTCCATTTTAAAAAAATGACTAATAAGAATTCAGAGAAATATGGGAAGACTTACATGAATTGATCCAGAGAGAAGAGAGCAAAACCAGGAGAATGTTATCCATCATAACTCCAAGAAAGTAAATGAGAACAACACTCAAAGGGAGCTGAATTCAGACAGAATGCAATGACCAATCTTGGTCTTGGAGAACAAATGATGAAAGCAGCATCACTCCTCTTGGCAGAGAGGTGGAGAAATATGGGTAACGTTGTGTTTGTTGTCAGATGTGAGGATCATGCTGGTTGGTTTTCCTTAGCTGATTTATCTTTGTCACAAGGGAGGATGCTATGGGGCCACAGGATTTAGGAAAGTGACCCTGATGCAAAAAACAGAAGGCAGAAAGCTTCTGTAAAAGTTTACCAAAAATAGTAATACCAAAAAAAGTATCCTTAGCACACACACACGCACGCACACACACACACACACACACACACACACACATACACCATGTCCTAAAGACTTTGCTTATTTTGCCTATGTCTACTCTCTGCTCTGCTGTAGATTTCCTTTGCAACCACACTGGTGTGGTAAGAGTAATGGCAGCCCTTCAGTAAAGGGTAAAGGAATGTGTGCGAATTTTTAGCAAATCTTAAATAAAATGGAAAAATTTTCTCCTAGTGTTTCCTCCTAGTGCTTTTTCTGTTGGACATTGTGAAAAATACTCTCCAAATTCTGATCAATTAAACACACATTTACGATTTTGCCCTTGAAACGCAGAGGCTGAAATGAAACAGTCTCTTGCCTCAAGGAGCTTGTATTGTACTGGAGGGTGGGGTAGGAGATGCAACAAATATGAAGACAATAAAACAAAGTGATTTGTGGAGGGAAAGAGCAGTTAATATTTACTGGAGCAAGGAAAATCTTCAAGTAGAGGGTAGAATTTGAAATTCCCTTCAAGGATGCTAGATGACTTCTAAGAGGTGAAAATGAGGAGTCTCAAGTTCTGGGCTGTGGGTATACTGGAGATAACTAGGAGCCACTGAAGGTTACTAAGCTGAGTTGAGCTGTGACATAAGAAGACCTAGGATTTAGAGTTATTGATTCAGCACAGAAATTACTATAGTGACATATACATGTACATAGGTCTATGTATGCTTAGACATACGCATAATATCTGTACCTGCAACACTAAGAGTGACATTCTGAGTTCACTACGGAACATTTTCCAACCATGACAATGGTTGAAATTGCTTTCAAAGCTTTTTCTATCACCTCAAAGTCTTTCCGAAATAATGTTTTCATCCTTTCTAGAAAGCAGCACTAACTGCCCTTGAACGTAAAGGGTTAGTAGAATCAAAGGATTATAGATTTAGTGGTGAAAGAAACCTTAGTGTGGCCATCTTATTTTACAGATGAAAAAACTGAGGCCCAAAGAAGCAAATGACTTGCCTAAGGAAGGTCACACAGTTAGTCAGTGACAGAAGCAAGATTTGAGCCTAGATTCTCTGATTAATGCATTTGATAAATTACTCATGTAATATAGGCAGAGATGATTAGGGACACATCAGGAAAGGCTGTATGGACCAAGATAAAACTTAGAAGCAACTGAATTCAATAATATTCATTCAGTGACTATGGATCAAATTCCTGCTAGGTACAAAACATAGAGAGCTGCTGGGAATTTGAGGATAATAAAAACCTGTTCCATATGCTCCATTAATTTACAATTTGTTAACTTTTGTACTAGCAGCAGGGTCAGTACTTTCAATACTACTGAGGTATTCCTTCTGATATAATTTTTTTTATTCTGCTCTATAACAATAATAATGCCAGTTTTAAATGATTATGAGTTATTACCTATCATCAAAGCATAGTTATCTTTGATGGCAGCTAGGTGTCATGGTGGATAGAGTACCAGATCTGAAGCCAAGAAGCTCTGAGTTCAAATCTTGCCTATCTTTTAATAGCTGTGTGACCTTGGTTGAGCATCTACCTGCCAGAGTGGTGAGAAATAAAATTGAGATAATATATGCTTAGCCTAGTGCCTAGCATATGGTAGGTGTCATATAAATGTGAGCTATTACTATTATTAATTAGCTATCATATAATGCCTTTATTATGGATTGTTAAAACTTCTATGCCCCTCTGAACATTCTAATTTACCCCTAATCCTCAGGACATGCTTACTCTGGAGAAGTAAATTTAATAATTTTCAAAAACTAAATTTATTAAATACTTTATTTGTGAATGTAGGGACAGATTAGCTTAGAAGAGAATCATAACAGCGTTGATACAGTACATTAAGGTTTGCCAATTGCTTTACAAATATTGTCTCATTTGATCTTCACAACAGCTTTGTGAAGTTGGTGCTATTATTATAATCCTTATTTCACAGATGAGGAAACTGAGGCATAGATTAAAGGATTTGCCTGTCAGAGGCCAGATTTGAACTCAGGAAGATGAGTCTTCCTAACTCTAGGTCCAGCACTACCAATATTGCCTCTCAATCAAAAGTAATAGAAAATTTAAACCTCAAGCATAGACTATGTTAAACTATTATTAGGGGGGAAATGCTCCAGTCTTCATTTGTCCCTTTAATGTGACCAACAACATCTTTTTACCTGTTCAGAAGGCTTTGGCTTAACCTTGTTCACCTGTTCTTTACCTCTTCCCTGCCCCATCATGCACTACTCTTTTACCAGAAGCCATGACAGGTGGTAGGGGTGTCTGGAGATTAATTCCCACTCAGCTTCATAGTTTAGTAAGGTTCCGGTAAGTATTCTAATATTTATGATCTGCTTCTTCCCAACCCTCTGCAACTCCAAGTAACAAATTGGGAGCCCAGTTTTTGGTGTTTTTCCAAGAAAAGTCTCCTGAGACTTGCATGTTGCTAAAAGAGTCTTAATGGTTTAGTTGCAATAATTTATTACTAGCATTAATGACACTTTGCACCGATAGAGTCACATACAATTTTGTTGTAGCTTTAAAAAAAAAATGGATTTTCAAATGCAAATAACTTGAAACTTGTACCTAAATTATTCTTTAGTGCTTTCATGCTAGCTAAATGGTGCATGTATTCTTGGTTATTATGATTAAAAACAAAAGAACTTTAGAGAAGGCAATTGAGTCTCAGGGAGGAAGTGACTTCAGCATGGTCAAACCAGAAGTCAGTGGTAGAGGTGTAATAAGAATCTGGAGCTACTCTTATTTCAAAATTAGACCTCTCAGAATTCCACAAAGCCTCAGCCCTAACCACTTGTCCTTTATCTTTTACTTTACAGAAAATAATTATGCCACCAATACCTGTTGGGAGATCAGAAACACAAAATGGCAAAAAAGGGAAAATAAGTTTTGTGGTCTGAGATTGATTTGTTCAGAATAGAAAATGACCCATTTCGAGACTATATTTGTACAGATAAGGGGTTCATCAGGAAGGTACCCCATTCTATTTGATGAGTATACAGGGAAGGGAGCCTTTGTTTGGAACTTTTGAAATTACCCTCTGTAGATTGGCATCTTGTTGAGGGGATAAAAGACAACTGATTAAATCTTGTTGTCTGGAGCTATCCGCTCTAATGAATTGGCTGTTTTGTTACTGTCCCTGGTACCTTCTGAGATATGGATTTCAGTGATGTGGGCTGCCCCCAAAATAATTTGGTAGGCTAAGACTATTGGGAGAATGGACTCTTATTGGGAGGAGCTAGTCCATGAAATTTTGGTAGCTAGCTGGTTCAGTGGATAGAGCTCTGGGTGTGGATTCAGAAAGACTCATGTTAATGAGTTCAAATTCAGCCTCAGACACTTACCAGCTGGGCGACTCTGAACACATCACTTACCCCTGTTTGCCTCAGTTTTCTCATCTGTAAAATGAGTTGGAGAAGGAACTAGCAAACCATTTTAGTATCTTTGCCAAGAAAACCTCAAATGGGGTCATGAGTTGGCCATGACTGAAATGACTCAACAACAACAAAAAGTGCATAAAAGTGGGCCTACAGGTGTGCTTAGCCCCTTTTGGCTTATTTCTACCTCTTTCTTCCGTAGTACAAGGGAAGAGAAGAGAATGATGTGGCAGGAATGATGCACCCTTCCTAGGAATTGTAAATGGCAGCCTTGGAGTATATGTGCCGATCCACAACTTTCTGAGCACCGGTCAGAGACCTGAGGCCTGAGAGTAGACTTTTTGGCCGAAGAGACAGCAGCAGCTAGGATGGTGGTGGAGCATCCTGAAGAAACTATATATGTTCACCCGCATGGCCCTAGAGAGGAGGGTGTGGACACTAGCATTTATTCATCCCTGTCTCCAAGTTAGAAGAGAGGAATTTCCAAGACAGTATGATTCCCTAATCTGGCCTTCTAGTCAGAAAAGGGAGATTTCTTGGGCAGCATTAGCTTTAGAAGTCACTTCATGCATAGCTACAAGTTTAAGAGAAGAGATCTGACCTACTAGCCAAAGATTAACTGAACCATATGCTTCTTGGATAGGAAAGAGGATTGCCTACTTGGTCACTAAAGTTAGATACTAAGGGAATACAGCCATGACAAGGGGGAATAAGGCATCTAAACTTCTAATTCCCCTCATCTCTTACCATGATGAACTATTTAGAGTTCAAGTTCAATGTCCAGCTGCCCCAAAGTGTGTCCCCTTCCCAGCATAGTCCAAAACACAGGACAGCACTATGAATCTTAGACTGATTGTGTAGGGTTCTGCAGGAGAAAGTTATTACACTGTTATTATAAAGTTATTATACTGCAATGTCAGGGTACTGACCTGCTAGCAAACCCAAATTCTATTTCCCCAAAGGTACCAAAGAGTAACAAACCCCAGGGTGGTACTCATCAGATGGACTCTAGGGTCTTGAAACAGGGCCTCTCTGGGTATTTTTGTGCCTTATACATTTTCTATGTGGTGAAATGAAAGTTGTTTTCTACTAAATATGCACCTGTCATTTCAAGTGTTGTATTGGGGTCCTTGTTATCAATATTTGATGAAATCTAGACATGAGCTATATATGTTATATTTGGAGATTTCCTCGAGTAAACTTTGGATAGGAATATAATGAGCCAAAGATAGATACCAGTCTTTTAGTGGTGCCATCAAGATGGAACCTAGTTTCTGCAAATCTAAGACCTGAGGGTCCTGGGGATATAGGTTACATGAAAACAATATCATACTGAATTACATACTAGAAGAAAAAAATAAGGTTTATTAGAGCTTATGGTCAACTTGGGTTCAAAGTTATTTTTACAAGAAAGTCTACATATGAATTCATGAAAATACGTTGTTATTTATTCATATTTGAATGATATCTGGCCAAGAAATAGTCTCAGGACACATTGTTTTTGCCTTAAAACTAAAGCAATATATTGTCAAAATATGAAGGTGGAGAGCTAGAAAAATTAGTTTTTTGTTTCTTGGTGGTGACTTTCCTTGATGGCAAGTTTATGCAGGAGATACAAGTGTTTCTTCATCCTGAAATGCCTTCTACATGTAGTGGCTACTAATATAGGAAGCTAGATGAATGGATACAATTAAGTAGCTCCAATTCATAAAATGAATTCTCCAAAATGAATTCACCTTAACACTTGTCCAAAAAGCAGGGGAGAGCCACAAAATTCTAAGTTAGGCCACTAGAGATATTTCAAAAGGGTCTGGACAAAGGCTTGGAACATTTACGGTACTGAACCATCCTGTCCTAGTTCAGAATCCAGATTGATGACCTAATAGATCCTTTCCAACTCTGACTGCCATGATTTTATGAGCATCAAGAATTGGGATTTTGCCACTGTCAACAAAAAACTCTTCTCCAAAGCACTTAATATCCACAAAAATTCATCTACTCAGATCACACAAATCTTGTATTCTCATAGGGCTCTGAGACAGTCTCTAGTTTTTACTCCGTATGAAATGGAAATTCTCACCTTCATTGCCATAATTCTTAAGGCAAAGGGAGGACAGCCATTTTTCTCCTAAGTTTGATGCAGACGTTTCTGGCATCATTTTTGGATAACGTTTTGGTAGAACTTAAAATTGACACCCTGCCGGTGTGCTTATTTCTCTTAACTCAGATCTTCATGTCTGGTAGAATTTCATTCTAGTGTGTTATCCTGTCTCCAGAGCAAACATTCCAAAATTCATTGCAAATTACTCTTAGATAATTCCTTTCAAAATTCTCACCAAAAGAACAGTATACTATTGTTTATTTTAGCCAGCTATTTATTTCATAAACTTTAAAAATTGGTTAATGTTCCACCCTTCTATGTAGATATTCAACTTTAAATAGGAGTATGTTATTTAGGTGATGAATTTGCAGTGAACCATTCATACCATCTCACTTGGTCTCCTATGTGACTTTTCAATTTTTCCAGCATATTAAAATGTCTTTCTGAAATCATATGTTTATTAATTCTCATAAAGGAGTATATATTGTACCCATCTCTTGGACAATGAGCTAGGTCCAGACTTAAATAGAACATTGGGCTCAATTGCATTTGAGAAATTGTTTAGTGTTTTCAAAAACTTCAACTGTTTGCTGTTGGAAAAGTGTTTATTTTAAATACTGATATTCCCCTAGTTTCTCAACACAATAGTCTGTCATCACCATCTTCTTATTCTCCTTCTCATTTTTTTCTTCTTCTTCTATGCCTTGTTCTTCTCCTTCTTCTTCATCTCTTTATTCTTCTCCTTCTCCTCTTCCTCTTCCTCCTCCTCCTTTTTGATACATTTGAGAACACCACAATCTCTGAAGAATTAAAGTTGTGAGTGACCCAAACATGAGTGGAGAGATCATAAATTTACTGTAGCTACCCTTGATGAGTTCAACAGGCCTTGTTGAACTATTCCCTAGAGTCCTGAAGGAACTGGCAGATGGAATTGCTGAACCACTGTGTATGAGCTAAGAAAGACCATATTAGATACGAGGTGCCTCAGAAATAGAGAAAGACAAGTGTCCTAAATTTCAAAAAAGGGAAGAGAGTAGAAGTTGTCAGCTATAGGGCATTAAGCTTGTCTCCAATTGCTAGAACCATTCTAGAATATATTATTAAAAGGCTGCTAAAGAAGCATCTAGAAAAGTGATCAAAAAAATTGAGCACAGCTTTATCACAAATAGGTTATGCCAGACTAAGGTAATTTCCTTTTTTGACAGTGAGGTAGCTCAGTGGATAGAGCCCTAGGTCGGGAGTCAAGAACACCTGAATTCAAATCCAACATCCTAACTCTGTGGCCCTGGGCAAGTCACTAAATCTGTCTGCCTCAGTTTCCTCAACTGTAAGAAGGGGATAATAATAGCACCTATCTCCCAGGATTGTGTGAATCAAATGGGATAATTGTAAAGTGCTCAACACAGTGCCTAGTACATAGTAGGTGCTTGTTAAATTCTTGTTTTATTGGCAGGGTTATTGGAATGGCTAGTCAGGGAATTGTTGTACATATCATTTGACTAGACTTTAGTAAAATACTTGACGGTTCTTTCAGGCTATTCTTGCAGGTAAGATGGAGAGATGTGAGCTAAATGACAGTCCTGTTGGGGGGATTCCAAATTTGCTGAATGACTAGGCCTAGTAGTCATGAATGGTCAGCATTAACTTGAAAGGAGCTCTTTAGTGGTAGGCCAAAGAATCTGTGCTTGGATGTGTCTGCTTCATATTTTTTATGGATGGCTTGGATAAAGTCAATAGATGTCTTGCTTATCAGACTTTTAGATGACATAAAACTAGGAGAAAGCTAAAGTTCAATGACAGATTCAAGATCCCAAAAGATCTTGACATACCAGAATGTTGGGCTGATTCTTACAAAATGGAATTTAATAGGGATTGATATAAAATATTTCATTTGGTCAGGAGATCAACTTCACCCTTACAACTTGGGAGAGATGTAGCTTGGCAGCTATTAGTTTACAGAAAATAAATATGGGTATTTAAATGGACCATAGCTTCCTAATTAGTCTCCCCATCCCCAGTTTCTCTACTCTCTAATTCATCCTTCAAACAATTGTCAAATGGATATTCCTGAAGCATAGGTCAGTCCATGTTATTCCCTTGCTCTGAGAGTTTCATTGGCTCCCCATTGCTTCTCACATAATATATAAATGTCTTCTGGTGTACTGTGTTTAGTTTAGGGCACCATATTTGAGGAAGGACATTGATAAACTGGAGGAAAAAATGGAGAAAGACAACTTTAAGAGCCTCGAGATTATACCATATGAGGATTAGATAAAAGAACTAGGATGTTTGGCAGATAGGAAAGAATGTTTATGAAGGCATAATATCTGTCTCCAAATATTTGAAGGGTTGTCATGTTAAAGAGGAATTATACTTGTTGGTCTAAGTCCCACAGGGCAGAACTTTCCAATGATTAGATCTGTCCACTTGGGAGGCATTTGGTTCCTGTTCATTAGAGCTCTTCAGGCAAAGGGGAGAAGAGGAAGGTAATAAACATGCATACAGCATCTGCAGTGCCCCCAGCACTATGCTAAATGCTTTTTGCAGATATTATTTCATTTGATCCCCACAACAACCCTACAAAGTAGAACCTGTTATTATTGACATTTCATAATTGAGGAAACTAAAGAAGAGGTTAAGTGACTTGTCCAGGGTCACACTGACATTTGAACTCAAATCTTGTGGACCCCAGGTCCAGCACTCTATCTACTATGCCATCTACCTGCCTCAAGAGCAGAATGACACCTTAGTGAGTGTATTGTATGAGAGGATTCTTGTTCAAGGACAGGCTGGAGTAGATGGACCCTGAGGTCCCTTAAAAGTTTAAGGTTTTGCAACGCTGTGTATAAATGATCTTCTATCATCTCCAGGAGCCACTTTCAGGGAGAATTACAAAAAGTCCATTTTCACAGAGAACTAATGCATACATCCCTCTGTTTGAGATATTACTGTATGAGTCAAGTAACAGAAAGGTGAAATTAGGAATATGCCAGGAAACAGACATATATATATGTGTGTGTGTGTTTGTGTCTGCATGTGTGTATATATATACATATATGTGTATATGTACATATACATGTATATGGGTGTGTGTATGTACACATATATATACACAAGATGTCTCAAAAGTTTAGTGCATCTTTAAACTTTGAACTTTTGACACACTTTGTACATCTATTGATATGTGTAGATATAGATGTTATATATGTATCAATACGTAAATATATTAATGAACACACATGTACCTGAATCAAGCAATGTTCATTCATTCATAATAAATGCCTGTTGAATCCTGTATCTACTACATTTGAGGCATTACACTCCAAGTCATGGGGGTTACAAAGAAAATTGTGAGATCGTTAGCTGGGATAAGAGATTTTGTCTATGGTGTATCTTCCCATGAAAAGGTAGGAAGGGGAACAAAATCTGATCCTGCCTGATTCATGCTCTAACCAGCTGAGCTAACTACCCAGGTAGCTAGCTAATAGGAGAGGTGAGACAACTAACACTTCATTCTAATGCCCAGCTTGAATCATCAAAGATAATTTGCCAGCAAATGCATATACAAAATGTTCTGTTTATGGAACATTTCACATTTCAATAATTTAAAGTCAGACTAATTGGTCTTGATTCCTCAACACTGCTGGCTTAATCTACACATGCACTTAATATTGAATAATCAGAACACTTAAACCTGCACACTTCCTTGATTTCACCACCTTATTTATTGAGGTAAAGTAGTTTGAAAAAAATCTCTTCTTAAACAGAGTTGTGGAAAGCAACCCAGCACAAGTCCTTTGAGTAAGACGGAGAAAGGACAACTTGCCATCTTTCCGTTACCAGTCATTCTCATAGCTTCTCAAAGGAAGGATAAAAAAAAAAACAATGAAAGAATAGTCGCAGATAGGCTTTTTTATGCTTCATATGTGAATGGTAAAAGCCAGAGTTGAATGCATTTTTTTCAGGTTTTATTTTATAGATTTAATCTGGTTGTGCTCTTTTTAAAAATCAGAATCAAGACTTTTGAAGACAGGACAAGAAATAGCTTATTATGCCTTCTAAGAAAGTCTGACTATTCCACTTTTGATGGAAAAAAAAAACCATCTTTCTCCAAGGAAAAATTCACCCAGCATATCCACACATGCAAAACAATCCCTCTTTTCTTAGGAAGGCTTACTTTTTGGACCAAGAACATTTTCAAATTTTCCTAATGAAATACAGACATGAAGTAGAAGGAGAATATCTTCATACTTTCTCTTTATTCGAATACTCCCAACTGACAATAAAAGAAGGAAACCAGAGGTGATCATTTTTAATCATGTGTTCTCCCCATCCAGCAACTACCATGGTTGCCACTGCAAATGCCTGAAAATAGGATATGAATTTGCCTTTTTCAGGGGCCAGTCCAGGACTATGGAAGACTAGGAATGAGTAGACTTAGGAACTATAGAATTAAAGGCTAAAAACAGGCCTAATGAGACACCTTTCTCCAGACACTCCAATCAGAGATCACTGCAATAAGACAATTGATCTGCAGTTGCATACATAAAATTTTGGCAACACTTGGCCTTCATCGCTTTTGACAGAGGCTTTAGACCTCTGAAACTGGGCACAGTCCCAGAATTAGGATCCAGCTGCATTATTCATACCAGAAGACACATCACTGTAGCATAGGCCTGTGCAACCAATTGCTTTTAACCTTAAGTCTGTGAAAAATTATGGTTAAAAAAACAAATGAAACACTATGTCTTCTCCAAGTGGCTATTTTTGCACCTATCAAGTAAAACTCTCCAGGTCTATTAAACAGCCACATTGCCTCAGACAAGGCTGTTTCTCCTTTCCTATTAGAAACATGCATCTTTCCTATCTATAACCTTTTAATCAAAGGATTTTTTCTCTCTAGAAAATTACCTAGAATCCTCTGAGGTGAATGGTTGGCCTCTGGCAAAATTCCAATCTGTGTACAAAAAAAAAAAGGTACACCTGGTCATAACTTTCACCTTCCAACTCTGCCAGGTATTCTGCACCTCCTTTCTAGGAATCATGCTTTTTAAATTTTAAATGAACCTTTATGCTTCTTAAGAAAATCAGCATTAATAGATGCCCCTCCCTCCACTACATGGAGCACCAATCAGACCTTAAGAGTTGAAAGAGATCTCCAAGGCCATCTTCCCTAGGGTGTCCCACCAGGTGGTGATTCAGCTTATATTTAAACACCTTCAGTGACAGGAAACTCAGTGCTCCTCAAAGCACTACTACTCTTCTGCTTTTGGAAAGTTCTAATTATTAGGTTTTATTGGTCTTACATATATTCTTGCAACTACTATCCAATTTGGGTCTTAGTTCCAACTAAGTCATTGGGTCAATGACTAATGAAGCCTTTTTAATGCCCTGCGCATATGTACTGTTTAGTTGTTATTAGTCATGTCTAAATCTTCCTGACTCCATTTTTAGTTTTCTTGGCAGAGATACTGGAATGGTTTGCCATTTCTCTTTCCAGTTCATTTTACAGGTGAGGCAAACAGGATTGAGTGACTTTCCCAGGGTCACACAGCCAATAAGTGTCTGAGGCCAGATTTGAATTCAGGAAGATGAATCTTCCTGACTCTAGGTCTGGCCCTTTATCCACTGCATCATCTAACTGCCTGTGCACACAATAGAAACCTATAAATCTGGACCATTTTAATACCATTTGAGGAACTGTTTTTAGAGTAGCCACAACATGCTATGCTACCTTTAAACTAGATGAAAATCTAAATATGTCATAGAATACTTGAATTTATATTTAATTTAAGAAGGGCCAGTTAAAGAGTAGATATGAGATTTTCTAATTATGTATGTTTCTTATAGTACACACAGCTATACTACTTTCCAGGTGTTCTTATTTTCTTGGCTCTTTGCCAACAAGTAGTTTGCTGGCAAACAGTATGCATTTGAGTATTAAATTATTTGTACTAAATATGTTTATTTTATTAGATTATTTATACTAAATTTATATTCTATTAATTCATAATAAATGCTTAAGAGAGAAGAAAACACTGGTGCATGTTGTCATCAAAGCTAGAGATATGCATCTCACTTTAAATAAAATTACCTGGTATTAAGGAAATATTTTTTCTTAGACTCTGGAACTAATGCTAATATGATTTTTATATATAAAAAAGAAGTTTGCTGGAGAACTACTTAGAAACAATCAAATATTTGGGGACCACCTATAAATAGGTAGGGGTAGTGGAAATCACACTAGGCTAGAAGTCAGTTGACGTGTTCCAGTTCTGCTTCCATCATTTAGAGACAATTTGACCTTCAAAATGTCATTTAGTTTCTTCACCTATGACATATCACTTCATGGTCATATTCAGTGTTGTAAGAATCAAATGAAACAAGAAAAAGGAGATGGGTGGCATCTATACAATGAGGGTAGAATTTCCTAGTCTTAGAGAATGATTGAATGAGGGAGAAAGAAAAAATGACAGTGAGTTTTTGACTCTGGGTGACAAGTAGTATATTGAATTCTACTTCCTCTTTTCTCCCTCAAAAGTTCAACCCTTTGCAATCTGACTTCCAGCTCCATCAGCCTTCTGACACTGCTGTCTCCAAAGTTGCCAATGAGCTCTTCATTGCCAGATACGATGTTCTTTCCACAGTCCCAGTCCTTTTAGCCCTGTTGTATTTAACACTGTTGACCATTCTCTTCTCCTAGATACTCTTATTCTCTGGGTCTTCATGACATCAGTCTCTCTCTCCTGGTTTTCCTTTTCTGGTTTCCTGTCCACATCATGCTCCCAAATTGTGAATATTCCCTAAATTTCTGTTCAGTTCTCTTCTTTTCTTCCTCTATGCTTCTGTTCTTTTGGCTAACTCAGCAGTTCTCATGGGTTTAACTACTGGATCTATTCAAATGATTCCCACATCTATATTTTGCCCTAGTCTGTCCTCTGAGTTTTAGTCCCACATCATCAATGTCTATTAGTCATTTTGAAGCAAATATCTGGGAGACATAATAAATTCAATTCCCCTTACTACTAAATTTCACCTTTTCTGTTGAAAGCACCATGATTCTTTCAGTCTCTTAGTTTCATAACATTGGCATCATCCTGGATTCCCAACTTTCCCTCACCTCACATGGCCAATATCCTCCCCATCCTACATATTTAAATGCAGGAAGCATGGAGTACTTAGCTGAAATTAGACAGCATGAACTTGTAGCAGAGCCCATTGGACCAGTTCTTGATAGAGATTGGCAAGGTGGCTATTGGAAAGATTTTTTAAAAAAAGAAGGGATGCTAGTAAGAACATCATTGATTATGGGATTCATGCAGGACTGAACTAAGAGACTATGGAGGACTCAAAAAAACTGTAGGTTGGAGTGTGGATAGAAAGTATATTCAGTAGGAATGAGAAAATGAGAAAAGTGAAAGGGAGATAAGGAGATTGTGATCAGGGAAAGGGAGCACTGAGGTCAATATCTTAGAAGCATAATAACTGAGGAATGATGAAGTTGAAAGTGTTACCATACTTGAAGATGGCTAAAGGGGAGGGGAGATTAAAGTCCTTGGAGCTGAGGAGATTGAGGAAATATCAGACCAGAAAAGGTTGAAAGTATGTTGAAAGTACTTTCAAAACTCTAAGTATTTGGGTCATGGATGACTTTTACTGAAAAACCAAGTATGCACAAAAAATAAAACCTTCCTTATTAGTCTTCTGAGTATCTTTGGGTTAAAGAATAGTCTCTGAAAATCCTTGAGACAATAGGACCAGATTATTAAGCCAATGCCAAGAATTGTATCATCCCAGAACAAAAAAATTCTTCATTGGAAACTTTTTAAATTCAATGAGCACTTATGAAGTACCCATTACATGCAAGGTACTGTGCTAGGTACTAGGCACAAAAACAAAATAAAAAAAATGTTCTTGACTTTAAAGGTATTTCACTGATAGTGACTGAAGTTTTCTCTTTCCCTAATGATCTGCAGACAGCTGTACACTATTGCTTAGCAGAGAAATTCACCCTATTATTTTTAACCACATCTAATTATTGCTTTTCAGAATGGCCGGGCAAGTTTAAAACTCCAACAGCAATGCATTTGTGTACATGTTTGTCCACATTCCCTCCAACATTTGCCATTTTCTTCTTTTGACATCTTTGCCAGTCTAATAGATATGACACAGAACCTCAAAGTTGCTTTAATCTAATTATTCTCTAATTATTATTGATTTAGAGCATTTTAAAGTATCTTACTTTTAAAATGCATGTTCCTTATCTGATCTGCTAGTGTGATACAAATTAAATTTAGATTATCTGAGATGTTCCCAGCAGAGTTGAAATGGTTGCTTGATTCAGATGCGGTAACTTATCACCTTATACACCCTACTTTGAATCAAGTAGTCTGCATGAATCTGCAGTTGAAAGGAGCATTCCACTTATATCACAAAGGAAATGAAAAGCAGGGAAAGACGATACAGATTGTTCTCAGAAGAACATGAAAAAAGATATATATTTAAATTAAGCCATCACCAAGTCTGACTTAAGTCTTTACACTGGTCACTACTATATGCTTCAATCTTTTGAGCATTCATGCTGGTAAATACTATATGAAGGAGTTCCAACCACATTGCTATATATCTGAAAATAAAGTCTCATCAAACTGGAAACAAGGAAACCGAGGATCTAGCAGATCTAGTAGAACTCCACTTTGCCTCTGCTGCCGTGCCTGGTTTCAACTCCATGGAATAAGATGCCCCAGCACCAAGTATCCCATGGTGCCCCATCATCCCAATCTCTTGGCTTTCCTACCTCCCTTTGGATATATGTTGTCTCCTCCTATTTATTAATTATATCCCTAGCTCTTACCACAGTGCCTATTTATTGGACTGCATTAGTAGGGCCTCCCTCACTAAGTAGACCTCTGACCTTTTAAGAGGTCTGTAATTAGAATGAAGCTGGAATTGGTGATTAGTTTGAATAGAAACAGTCACATAGCTATGTAAGTTTAAATATCCGTGAAGAAAAAAAAAACGGTCTAAAAGATGTATCTTAATTTTAGTTTGACATATTAGCTGGGCAAGTCACAGAATGAAAGAAAAAGTCCCTAGTGAAAGCTGTGAGTAATTCCTTTTAGGGATAGAGTGTAGTACTACGTTTGTAATGAGACCCAATAAGCTTTATCATTAATAAATCACCAATAAATTCAATTTGTTTCCTAAAGAACACATTCTTGTTTGTTTTTTACATATAAAAAATCACTGTTTTTTTGTCTTTGCAATTTAGACTTTTACAGGTGTGGTGGTTTTTCAAATGGAATTAATTAACCAAACTGACTTCATACTATAATTCCAGTGAAAGGCTTTACATATGGGTTGTTCCAGACCTGACCCCTCTTGGCTGAGACAAAGGCCATGGGGCTGTTTTTATCATGTCCCTGATTTACTTTGTACCTGAGCCTGAGAGCCATCTGTTCCAATGCACGTCCTACTGAGTTCTTAGTTGAATTACAAGATGGCCTTGCAAAGACCTTATGACTTGGCTGGCTCTAGTTGCTCATGATGAACCATTTATCAGAAGTCTATAGTTCTTGAGGTTCTATGTGTCAAATCGCTTAGTCAAGGGCGCAAAAGTTAAGTTTTTGTTCCTACAAAAAATCAAGGAAAGAATACATAAATAAATGTTTTCTAAAAACAAGTTAGAACTCTGCCATTATTGATGCTGGTGTGGAGATTTTTTGGATTGAGAAATTTTTCAGGAAACATGTAAACCTCACAATTGACTCACCCACCCAAGACTCCCTCCTCTCCATAACAGTGATTGCCAAAGACAGAAGAAGTAACAGAGAAAGAAGACAGTACCATTACAAAGGCAAATAAGCCAAAACCCAAACAGTTGCTTTGCTTGCCTTGAAAAAAGGTCTGGCTTCTGAGTATAAAGAGACTCAAGTAGATATCTAGCCCAGTCCTGTCATTTTATAGATGAATTACCAAATGAGACAATATTTATAAAGTGCTTCACACAGTGCCTAGCACATAGCAGGTGCTATATAAATACCCCAACCCTCCCATCAGAGTCTCCAGCAGGGTATAAGTGAATTGCAGATCACAAGATAATATTCTCCAATCAATCCTCATCAAGCATAAGAATTTCAAGAAGAAAGTTGAGGTTGTGTAATTCAAGAGATGTAACCAGCATGCTGAACTCAAGGTTCAATGGGAAAAAAAAATTTAGAGCAATTAATACCTATGCAATACTAATTGTAAGGTACACTTTTGGAACACTAAAATGGATGACAACAGATTTAGAAAGTATCCTAACAAAAACCTGTATGGTATTAAACACAGGATCCATCATCCCCAGGGTGATAGTTGTTGTGGATTGAGAACACAATTCTGTGTCTCAGAACACAATGAAGGACAGACAGACAGACAGACACAGGAGTCAGAAACTCTAGAGTATTGGTCTTCTTGTCTTCTTTAAATATAAAACTGGGAACATGAGAATCACCAAAAGCTTCTTCATCATTCTTTGATTCCAGTGTAGACAAACTTGTAAATCAACTCCTCATACCCTGTTCCTGCTTTAATGGTAGAAAAAGATCTAATATAACACATTGAACTTCTAGGCTGGTTTTCTACTGCCCCCATGCTAGGGCTCAGAATTCTAAAGACTGGACTCCAAATTAATAGGAGACAAGAACTGGCACGAAGTGAAAGGTGCATTTTGTAATACTTGCCATTGTTGGGGGTTTTTTTTGGGAATTTCAGAAATTATTTTATTAAAAGTCAGAACAAGCATTAAGGCACAGTAATCAACTTTTCAAGTAATGAAAATTCTTCAAACTGTTGTTTCCCATGTTCAGGACAAATTCAAACTCTCAATGAAGACATAATTTACTCTTTAATTACAAAAATATCATAATATTAAATGTCATCCCCAACTTCATTCTCAAATGAATTTCCCCTAATTTCAGAAAACTGCACCATCACAATGCATTATTGTCCTCACATGTTTAAAAACATTCCCTTAAAAAAACTCTCATTTTACTATACATGTACTTTTGGCAGTTTTAGAATTTAACTGAGTAGCTAAATTAACTTTTAAATTTAAAGCTTACTGTGTTTTCTATTGTTACCTGGTTGGTGGTGATTACACAAAGGAACTTGAAGTATTAACTTAATAGTCTAGAAGAGCGTTCTCCAACTATACAGTCAACCATAATCTGGCGCAACAAACCAAAATTTCTTCAAGATAAAGGGTATAAAACTACAAGCCTCATATGCATATTTGTGTACAAGGTCTTGACATTACAGTAGTACAAAAATACAGTAAATACTATACATCACTCAGCAACTTGATATTATTTTTAACTTTTCATTTTAAATAGAATAAAGACTTGTAGAAATACTTTTAGAACAAACAAGTATAACTTGGTGGTAGGAATATACAGGATTTGTCAAGGGATAGGAATACAGACCAGACCTTTGACTTCATTGGCTTAGGGAATTCTGGGGTGGAAAAACTCCTTCTATCAATGTAACTTATGATCTTAAAGATCTGGGTAAATATCTGAGAAGTTAAGTGACTTGCCCAAGACCGAACTATCTGTGTTTGAGGCAGAATTTGAACATAGGTCTCCCTGGCATTAAGGTCAATTCTCTATCCCCTACTGCTTCCCAAGGATTTCTTAAATGTAACTGAAAATGGTTTACCTCTTGATAAGCTTGTAGTACAAGAGTGGAATCAAAAGGTCATGGACTACATCAGCCTGAATTCAACCAAAATATGCCAGTAAAGAAACTTCAAACAACTTATTATTATCATTATTCTTATTGTTGTCTGACTCTTTGTGACACCATTTGGGATTTTCTTGACAAAGATACTGGAGTGGTTTGCCATTTCCTTCTTCAGCTCATTTTACAGACGAAGAAACTGAGGCAAACAGGGTTCAATGACTTGCCCAGGATCACATAGGTCCTAAGTGTCTGAGGCTGACTGTGAACTCAGGTCTTCCTAAATCCAGGTGGTGCTCTATCTACTGTGCCACCTTCCTGTCTCTACTTTAAACAAATAGCTGCATCCTATAGATTTGCTTATAGAAATGGAGAAGTTTATAATAGTGATTCAGGATTAGGTTATTGTCATCAGAAATTGCAGAAAAATGATCCTTAGGGAGATCAAACTTATTAATTAGTGCAGACTATGTAGAGAGATTGTAGAAGTCATACAAAATAATACTTAAGCTAACAAAAAATAGCATACCAGAAGTATACACCAGAAGCTCATTGCCTTTTATAAACTAACAGATGACCACATTCCATATGACAGATATGGATAAGCGAGGTGGTGCAAGAGATAGACCTGGAGTCAGGAAAACTTGAGTAAAATATAGATCCAGGCATTGACTAGCTGTGCGACCCTGAGCAAGTCATTGAGCCTCTCCTACCCTCAGTTTGCTCAACTGTAGAAGAATAATTATAGCACCTATCTCCCAGAGTCACATTGAGGATCAAATGAGACCTTTGTTGCTTATGATTCACTCAGACACAAATATCCCTGACTTGTAACAACAAATACTACCACCAGGTTCTGTGTTTAGTACACTATCTAGAACTTAGTAGGCATTTAAATGAATATTCTCTTCCCCTTTCCACCCCTACATATCCTCCAAATATCCTTGAAAATTCAGCAAAGAAACTACTTCAACTAGAGAGGCATCACTTACGGAACCGTTGCCCACAATTGCACGAACAAAATATTGATCAATAAAGATTTAAGAAGAATGTTCTTAATAGACATTGCCATTCTCCAAACTCAACAATGTCTGTACTAAGTGGAATGAAAAGCTTTCAAAATATAGAGACCTAGTGAAAGCAATCAAAACCATGCAGGAGTAGAATGGTAGAGTACATATCATCCCCATTATGCTGTCTGTTACTGGAGATGACCCAAAGATGCTATAGTGAGCCTATATCTGAATACTTAGATTCAATTACAAAAACAGAAACAAAACCAACCAGTTATTTTATCCACCAGGACAATATTTCACAGAACCTTAAATATAAGCAAATAATAACATAGTGACTTGTTCTAGGATTGTTTCTATCTTAACTCCATCGAAAATAGGAGAATGAAATGATGATGATAGATAGACAGTATTTAAATAGTACAAAAACCTTCTGAGATAAGCAGTATAAGTATTATTTTCATTTAGAGAACAGTAAACAGGCTCAGAAATATGAAATTACTTTCCTCGAGGCCACATGATGAATAACCATCAGAATATGGACTGGAACTCAGATCTTGTGACCTAGAACACTCTACTACATATTCTGTCTCTCCTAATAATAACATCCTTCTGCACCTTATATATTACTTCTATATCATCCGTATGAGATAGATAATGCAAGAATTATCATCCCCATTTGACAGGGGGGAAAAAAGCAAGATTCAGAGACAGTGCTTTAAAAAAGAATTCAGAACAGAACCGGATTGAAACTTAGGTTCTCTAACGCCAAATTAAGTACTCTTTTTACTATACCAAAATGATATATAGACTGTAATAGGTTTAAGCAACCAATTATATGTTGCCTTGGATGTAGATTGTATTCTTAAGATGTAGAATAGGAATTTTTTCTGCATAACAGTATGCATCTTTTATTAGCATTTGTGAGAATAAACTTTCCTAAGTATTCTTTTATGCTGATAGTATAAGAAGGGCATTCTATCCCTCTGTCAGCTCTCTGACTGCCTGACATTGTTTTGTTTAAATTGACTGTGAATTCCTTGAGTCCAGGACCCTCTTTTTTATTTTCTTTATATTTCCAACTCTTAGCAGAGTGTCTGACACACAGAAGAAACTTAATAAACATTAACAGACTGACCCACAGTATGTGTGACATAATAGTTAATGAACAGGTTCTCTTAGCTTCCACCACACATGCTGCAGTTTCTTTTCATTCAAAGTTGCTTATGATGCAATTAGAAACAAATATCACTGACTTGCAACTTAACAAATATGGATAGAAGTTCTATAATTCTATATATAGTGGAATTATGTATATGATTATATAATACTACTTTGTAACACAATTCTATAATACTACTTAACAAATGCTACTATCAGTTCTATAATTATATATAACAAATTCTACATATATAATTATATATAATTCTGTAACACTGTTTTGCAATATAATATAATTCTATAATTCTACTTAATAAATACTACTGTAAATTCTGTAATTCTATATATAATGGAGTTCTATATATGATTATATATAATTCTATAATACTACTCTGATACAATATGATTCTAAACTACTTAAATACTACCATAAGTTCTATCATTCTATATATAATATAATCATATTATACATATGTAATTATATATAGTTCTATAATACTACTATATGATATTATATAATTCTACAATAGCACTTAAATATTACTTAAGTTCTGTAATTCTATATATATATGATTATATATATATAAAATTCTATAATACTACTTTGCAATATAATATAATTATATAATACTACTGTAAGTTCTATAATTCTATATATAATGGAATTCTATATATATGATTATATATAATTCTCTAATACTGCTTTGCAATACAATATAATTCTATGATACTACTTAAATGCTACAAGTCTATAAATAATATAATTATATTACACATATACAATTATATATAGTTCTATAATACTACTACGTAATATTATATAATTCTATAATACTACTCAAAAATACTACCAGAAGTTCTATAATTCTATATGTAGTAGAATTATATATGGTTACATACATAATTCTCTAATACTACTTTGCAATACAATACAGTTATATATTACTGCTTAAATACTGCTGTAAGTTCTATAATTCTATATATGATGGAATTCTATAGATATAAGATTATATAGAATTCTATAATATTACTTTACCATAAAATATAATTCTATAATGCTACTTAAATACCACTGTAAGTTCTATAATTCTATATATAACATAATTATATTATGCATACACAATAATATATAGGTCTATAATACTACTATATAATTCTATAATTCTATTTAATAAATACTACCATAAGTTCTCTTATAACTTTTAGAAGACCATCATTACTCTTATTAAGGGAAGCTGTGAACCCTCTTGGAATCTTTATACATCTGTTTATCTTCTCAGGCCCTATAGTCTAAGGAGATAATCTAGATTCTGCAAAGCAGAGTCTGTGTAATAGTTTTAATTGGCTTCTTTTTGTGACATTGGTGGTTATGAGTGTGTGCTCCTGTCCACACTTGGTGGGCTCACAACATCTGACATTGAACAGATGAAACTAAACCGAGCTTTACTTATTTTTCTGTCAGCTAAGTACTGGATTGGACCATACACTCATTTCATTGCCCTCTCTTGTATTTTTAATCTTGTGGTTTTGAAGAATGGATATGTAATAGAGGGAACTGGCCCTCGAGTTTAGCCACTATGGCATGCACAGAGGGCCACAGATGAAACTGCCCGTGTAGAAGATGCTGGGGAATCTCTACTGGTCATGATGACAGAAGTACTCGGGACTTTGGAACACGTGTAGACATTCTATAACTGGTTGCAATCTGTTAATTACGTGGTAAACAGGAACTTTCTTTGACTGGCCAACTGCGTGGTTAGAATTTGAGGTGCACTTAAAATGTACTAGCCAGCCACAAGTCATAGCCTCAGCCCATCTCTTTGTGTGACTTCTTTCCAGATAATGGTGTCAAATGAGTGATAGTTTTGTAAGGGAGAGAAATTTCATAACCTATCAATAAGAACCTTAGTGGATGTTGTTTTGTTTTATGTGAAGGGAATTGGATGCTGTGACCCTGTGAGTTTTAAAATGTCAGGCAATGGAGCCACCTTATTATATTTGTGAGTCTAGGAGTCAAGTTCATGGAAAGTTTTTCAGCCTGTCCATCCTCAGTGTCCTGAGGAGCAAAGAGGACTCAGTCCAGCAGTAGTTGAGACAAGGGTTCATGAGGCATCATGAAGGACTAAAGTGATACGTTGATGTTTTCGTTTAGTTATTTCAGCCACTTCCAACTCCCTGTGACCACATTTGAGGTTTTCTTGGCAAAGATACTGGAGTGGTTTGCCATTTTTTTCTCTAGCTCATTTTACAGATGAAGAAATTGAAGCAAGCAGGGTCAAACGATGTGCCCAAGGTCACACTGCTAGCAAGTGTTTGAGGCCAAATTTGAACTCAGGTCTTCCTGACTGGAGGCCAAAGTGATACAGGGAACTATGATGCCAGGGTGTTGGGAGAAAATGTTTGTACTTCAGTTATTGTTGTAACTTTGAAGTAATTATCTTTTCATAAATTATAATCTATAACTGGTTAAACAGAACAGTGGTACTACTAGCAATAGTGCCTAAGATGCATTCTAGCTGATTCTCTAGCATTAGAAAAGAGATATCTCAACCCCTTGGGGGGTAACCCTGGAAACCCGAGAGGGAAATGGACTAGTTTGGGGAGAGTGAGGTCATATAAAGTAACTTGCTACAGATATTATTCGAAGGACACCTGAAAAAGCTGTAACTCCTAAAGAGCACACTTCAGTGACTTATCAATATTGTAATGACTATTAGTGAGAGAAAGTCAAACATTTCAAGGATTGTTCAAGCCAGTGAAATAAAATCAGTCTTCTTAAAGTACGAACTGTGATTGAAAATGGGGGCAGGGAAATCAAGAAATGATTGACCAATTGTAGCAAAATAGCCTAATTAATTATCAGAAAACAAAGACCTTCAGAGAGATCTAACAGTCAGAGGCTTGCTACTGGTTCCTCTAGAGAAAAGTGGAGACCTCATGAAATTAAAAGAACGGAAAGAAAATCAGTAAACAAAACAAACAAAAAATCAATCATTATTGTTTTTAACAATAACAATGCTAATCGTTATTATGATGGAAAAATGATTATTATAGGCAAAACAAAAATTAGGCCAAAAAGTGACTAAAATGGTGAAAAGGTCATTTTTTACTAATGAAACTCTTTTCCGTTTAAAAATATTCCAAAACCATTGTCAGTAGAAGCCTGTAAAAACTGAGCATCTTCTTCAGACTGTAAAAATCCAACTCCCCCAAATGTTTGGAGGGTTTTGGTTAACTTCCAGTGAGTGAGGAACTCTTGTACCCCTTTGAGGGAATGATGAACTATGACAGATACATTGGTGTACTGGGAAGCAAAATTGTTCTGGAATTACAGAAATTCAAAAGTAAAATTTTGGACATACCTGCAACTATGCCACGTTAAGAAATTTATTAAGAAGATTTATTTAGAAGTCTCAATATCCTGAGAACTTGCTTGTCATAATCAGGACTAGGCTTGGACTCTTCCTCAAAGATATGCTTACTCAATAATGAAATAAACATTTCGTTTTATGATGAATGTATGACAAAATCATGTGAAGGCAGTGGCAAATTATGTAAAACAAGTGACTGTAACAAAAATAGGATCTACTGCACAATAATAGTTTTTTGAAGATATTTTAAAAATTGTGATGCTTATCATATGTCAACAAATTATTTTACTTTGTCCCAAGTAATTTGCACACCACTGTAAGCTTTGGCAGGTCTTCCTACCAAGCTGGAAAATCTAGTACAGGTTTGGTGGTGACTATGCATTTGCTGTCCCAGGACAAACAGCTAATTTGAAAAAGCTCATTACCAGAAATTTGGTCCCTTGTTGAGAAATTATTTTAGATACAACAAGTCACCAAGAGCTTTCTATAAAGCTGTGAAGCTTTTAGGGTCTGTTATTACTGGAGGGAATACTCTCACCGATGAAATCACAAGTCCTTGAACTTCTGAAGTAAATTTAACATATGTGCACCCTGGACCAAAGGGTTGGTATTTGGGGGGTGGGGGGGAATCTCAGCTAACATTTGGTGTAGATTTCAAAAACCTACAGCTACATTTCTTTTCATTCATGTCCTCTGAATAACAGTGAAGCAGGTGAAAGGTTAAGCCCTGAAATGGGGAAGTATTTCTTTAAAAAAAGAGAAATGCATATTTCTGAAGATGATGTTGGATTGGCCAGTAGATTTCATGTAATTATGAGTCCTATTGAGTATGTATTAATTAGAATACTGCTCTTTTTATTTCTCTGTGTACCAGGTTTTACACCAAAAGGACTCTGTTCAACTTTGCATGTCAGGATTTTGAAGGAAAAATTACAGTAAAATATGTTTAAAACAGTGAGACCTTATGTGAGCAAACACAAAATTTTCCTGGGTTCTCAAAAATGCTTTTGTTAAAAATATGTTTGGCTTTTTTTTATTTTGGCTTTCTCTGTGTATATTTCTCTCTTTTCTTTCTCCCCACCATTCCCCTTCCAGTTTCCAAATATTCATCTATCTTTCCAGAAAATTACACAACAAAATTGCATAGGCTATCCAGCCTAACCTTGGTGCTAAGATTTCTGATGGACCCCATTATAGATGGGGACCATAAATGCCTTTGGTTGTGACAAATGTGGTGATAGGAACAGTTTTAGGATGATAACTTCCTTGTAGATGATTATTAGAGGTCATTTGCTCTGCTGAAAAGCATATGAGACTTCGAGTCAGAAGTCCTGGGTTAGATAGACTGTAAGCTTCATATTATAATCTATTTTTTTAAATGTTCCTCCAGCATTTGGTACAAGGCTCTACATAACAATATCTAGCATTTATGTATCACGTTAAGATTTGCAAAGCACTTTATAAATATTATCTCATTTCATCCTCACAACCACCCTGGGAGGCAGGTGCTATTATTATCCTCATTTCACAAATGAGGAAGTTGAGGCAGACAGAAGTTAAATGACTTGCCATGGAGATAGGAGTGAGCAGACATGTAGGTGGATAATGAAAATATAGCAGTTTCTTGAAAACAGAGAGGAGATAGTATCCAGAAGATGAGGGTAGTCAACATTGTCAAACGCTATAAAGCAGTAGTGTCACACTCAAATAGAAACTGATCCCTGTTGGCAGCAATTTGGCTTCGAAAACCACAAATTAACATTATCTGTGTTGTGTTGTATTTTTATTCATTTTGTTAAACATTTATCAATTGTGTTTTAATCTGGTTCCCCACCCCCACTGGAGTAGGCAGAAAGTTTGACACCTCTGTAAAGCGGCCTTAAGAATTATAAGGATTGAGAAAGACCATTGGATCTGTCAATTAAAAGATCATTGACAAAACAGGTCCAGGTGAGTCGAAAATTTAAGTGGTCAAGAAGTGAGTGGGAGAACAGGAAGGGAAAGCAATGAAAGTGAGGAACTGATTATTTTCCCCAAAAGTTTGGCTATAAAAAGGAGAAAGGAATGATATTTTGAGGGGATGGTAAAATCAAGTGAGAGTTTGCTTGGAGAGTGTGTTTGCAGGCAGAAGAGTCTGAGCCAATAGGTGGGGAGAGACTGCAGATTAGAAAGCAAGAAGAAAAGATCTCAGGGCCAATGTGTTTTAGTCAAGTCAGGAGAGGAGGAGATTAAGGATAGAAATGGAGCCTCTGGCCATGGTAACAGGAAGTAAATTACCTTTTTATCTGAGACCGGAGAAAATGAGGGGGATGATGTCAAAGAGTTTTGAGACTCATATTAGAGGAGAAGAGGGAACCCATGGTGAATATTCTCTATTTCTTCAGGAAAGTATAAGGGAAAGAGGGAAGGGGTGCTATGGAAAAGTTAGAAATGGTTTGGAGCACCTGCTGCATGAAAAATCAGTTGAAAGTAAAGTATCAAAGCATAGCAGGATTGTCTTGTGGCAATGAAGGCCAAGTTGAAAATAGATAATACATTTCTAATGGATCCAATCAGTATGGTTGTGTGCCTTCTTTCAGCCTTGTTGAATACCACATGAATAGAAGAGGAAGATGCAGATTGTGGAAGGAAACCAGGGTTGGAATTTGGCAAGGTATGATCAATGATGGGACAAGTGGACATGAAATTTGACAGAGCACAGCAGAACACTGAATTGACTAACCAATAGGATCAATTTTGGGAAGAAAGTGGAGTCGGAGCAGGGGTAATGGCCTGGTAGAGCACTGAAGGCTGAAAGGACTGGAGGTCATAGTGAAGACAGAAATAAGTTTAGGAGGAGTGGATCATAGGAAAAGATGGAATGATAAGAGATTCTGATCATTTCATAATTCATAGTCATAAAAATGGAGCATCTTGGAGTGATAATGACAGTCTCCTTTTGAGGCTGAAGTAGAGTAAAGGACTATAGGTCATGAGCACTGAAGATCATCTACTATGGCATAGAGAAGTTGACTTGCACTTATGGAATGATGAGCTCTCTACCTACTGTCTCCATTTCCATTTCACCCACTCACTTTTCAACCACTTGTAGTCTAGCTTTCAAATGTTCCACTCCACTGAAACTGCTCTCTCAAAGATTACCAATAATTTATTAACCATAAAATCCAATGGCCTTTTCTTGAATTTCAGTCCTCATCCTATTTGATAGCCCTTTGCTGCTAAATCAGCTCTCCTTCTGGATACTTTGATGTCATGAATGACACTGCTGGTTTTTCTACCTCCTATTTGACTACTGTTTGTCAAGTCTCCTTTGCTGAATCACCAACTACCTCTCATCACCCCATTTTGGTTCTTCTCTCTTCACAGTCTCTCCTTTGGTGATGAACCCTCATGGGTTCAACAATCATCTCTCTTCAGATGATTTGTCATTGGAGTAAGCAAATTGTGTTAAAGGTCAACTGGGCAGAAAGAATAAATAGGTGAGTCATTTGAGAAATGGGTTACTGTACTAACCTGGCACAGGGGCATTGCAGAATAGGAATTGAAGACTGCAATTATTCAGATATATGCTTCCCAATTCATAAATATTCAGTAGCTCCCTACTGCTTCTAGAATAAGATGCAGACTCCTTAGCTCGACATTTCAGGTATTCCACAATCTGACTCCAAATGACCATTTGAGCCTTCATGTTTCTCCCTTTCATAGATCTTCTAGTCAACCTAGCCAACCTACAAGCTCTTAGCTGAATTCTTATGTCCTTGTATTTGCTAAAGCCATCCCACATCCCACCAGTATTCTCAGGTTCAGTCTACTTTTCCTCAAAGCTGCTACCATCTCCATGACTACTTTACCTTTATTCAACTGTCTGGTGCTCTTGACTTTCTCAAAATTATCTTATTTTTATGTTGATACAGTACAATATATATCTATACAATAGAATGCAAGTTCCTTCAGGACAGGAACTGTTTCATTTTTGTCTCTGTATTCCCAGGCTAGTAGATGATTAACAAATGTTTGTTGAATTCCCTACTCCAAAACATGGTCTTCTAGAAGGATTAAGTAGTTGTTTGACCTCAGATAAGTAATTTCATATATTTTGGTCCCAGTTTCTTTATTTGTAAAATGAGAGAGTTTGATGGGTGAAATGACCTTTACAGATCATCATAACACTAAAGTATTATAATCTTCAACTAGTTACACTACCTTTTACATAGCAAGAGGCAGGTAAATATCTGTTGATTCAAATTAGTATGTATTCAAATGGAATTTTTCACTTCATTTTATTCTAATCTGCAAAATCCCACAAAATGGAGTTTCACTTGGGTTAGCAAGTACCTTCTTTTTAAAAAGCAAAGGCCTCTGAGAGAGTTGAGGTTATCAGTCATTCACACATTACTGGGAACAAGTTTAATCAGCTGGCTTCCCTCCCAACACCTGGCTGAGATGAGTGAGTGAGCTGAGGGATGGGAGAAGGTGGTAATTTTGGAGCACAGAATACTTTCATGGGAAGGGCAGGCTAAGTTAAACTGTTGTGATCATGCCTCTTTAGAGTGGCATTAGTGTACCAAGTTCCCAGATCTAGAAAGTGGATCATTAGGAGGCAGAAGGGCAGATAATGGAGATGGAAAGTTACCAGAGACAAAATTCAGCATCCGAGTATTTCATTTCCTAAGAACCTACTTACAAATCAACTTTGAGGACACTGTCCATTCTTAATCAGACATTACTTGCCCCTTACAGCAGCAACATAGATGGCCATCTAACCAAAGTGTGGTTTCTTGTGAAGAAAAATAAGATGGATGTTTTTCAAAACTATATTGGGAAATCAGAATTATACATCCAGTTTGTTAATGATGAAATTTGTTTCCTTGTCTATAAAATGGGAATAATATAATATAGGAACTAGCTCACAGGGTTGCTATGGTAACCAAATGCTATGCTGCAGGTAAACCACTTTGTAAATCTTCTGTATCTTAGTTATTATTATTTTTATCATTATTTAGTTGAACTCCATATACTTTTAAATAAGCTTGTAGTATGTGCAAGACACTGAGCTAAGACCCTTGGTTATGAATATGAAAAAATGCTTTGATCCCTGCCCTCAATGAGCTTACAACTAATAAAGGAGCTGTGAGGTAGACCCAAGTAAGTAAATTATGCACAGAATGCAATGGGTACAAAGAATGATCCAGAAAATGGGCTGTAGGACAATCTTTAAATTTTTGTGAAATTTTTTGAAAATTTCAGTTAGGGGGGAGCAGACAGAAGAGTAACCATAAAGCAGGTGGCACTAGAGTTGGGCCTCAAGAAAAAGAAGAATTTCCAGAAGAAGAGATAAGGAAGAAATAAATTCTGGGCAAAGAGGACAGTCTACCAGAATGAGACGGGGAAATCTGAAATAAGGAAGTTTAGATAGACAACACAAGCATGTATGAAGGGGAGTTGAGCATGAAACTGTAGGTTGGGGTAAGATTGTAGAGGGCATTAAATGACAATAAATAGAATATATGTGCATATACACACATGTGTGTGTATATATGTTTACATACATATATACACCCACTATAGGAAATAGGTAGCTATGGAATATTTTTGAGCAAGTAAGGTCATATCAGTGCATAAGAAGAATATTTTGTTGATTATAAGAAGGACAGACCAGAAAAAGGAGAAACTATGGCAGGAAGACCATTTAGGAGACTCATATTCACAAAAAAAAAGGGACTAATTGATGTCAACACATACTCAGTAAACTTTCCCACTTATCCCAGTATGAATACATTTTCCAAGCGTCCTTGCATTTATCTTAATTGTTCCAAAGGCATTCCTAATGGAAACTCTCTCATAGAGGGCTACAGAGCAAGCCACAGGAAGTTTAGAAACTTTCCCCTTGTGCCAGAGAACCTGGAAGACTTTGAGTTCTTACCTAGAGGGAAAAGAAGGAGTTGGAGGAGAGAGCAAAGTAGGGGGAGGAAGAAAGGAAGGGTGAAGGGAGGAGGAGGACAGAAGGGGACAGGGGCAATTGAGAGAGCAAGAGAAGATATTCTCCCCCTTCATATTCATTTTCTTAAAATTGAATTAAGTTTCAATGAAAAGCAGCTTTGCAAAATAACAACCTCTTTGTGGTTTCCCCAGCTGAGCTATAAGAGGCAATTTGTGATGTGCAGTGTGTTCTGACTGCAGGTGAAAATTCCCTGCCTACTGGTTATTTTAATGATAATAAGAATAACATTTTGTCCTGAACTGGCACCTTTCAACCAAGATCTCTAAGCCTTCAGGTTGACTGTGTTATATTATCACATTGACATTGGTGTGAGAGCTACTGTTGAGCTCTGTTTCCTTTCTCATGGCCAATTTCCCCTCTGCTCTCCTTTCCCAGGTAGTTAAATGTTCTCTTCATGAAAGCACTATTGGCCTCTTTGGGGCAAGATATAGGAATATTTCTGGCTACTGTTATTACTTCTTACAGTTACAATGTCTAATCTCCAAAATTTGCTTTACAATAATGAACAAAATTCAATAAAAGACCCATCCCTGTGCCATAGAACAGTGGAAAATAAATACCCCACATTCAGAACTATAAAAACTACCTTTCATGCCAATCTGAGACATTTCTTGTTCCTTAACAGGACTCCAAGTAAAGAAAAGCCTCTTGACGATGACAATTAAAACAGTTGAAGGGTTACAGGAGATGAATTCAGAGCCTTGGGAGAAACCAGTGTGTGGCATCACAATTCAAGGACCAGCCCTTGTTAAACGCTGCCTGTCACCCTTGCTTGGCACGATGAACTTTCCAAACTATTAAAGATGAAGAAGGTGGAAATGGCTTTATTCCCTTTGAAGCAGTTCTGAGCCAATCAATCCTGAAAATGAGGAACTATGGGTCTCTAATGAAAGCCACTGAGATGAAAATGAGTTGTATTTGACCAATGTTGTTCACCAAGTACAATGTTCTGTACACAGTGGGTATTCAACAACTTCAAGATAACAATTGAACAAACGTTTATAAAGTGCTTTCTCTGTGGAGATCAAGTGGTTATTGGAGGTCAAGTAGTGATTGGAGGGCTGGCGTTGGAAGTCAGGAAGACCAGGGATCAAGTTCTGATTTTGTTATACACTAGTTGTGTGACCGTGGACAAGTCAACTTCTCAATGGCCCAGGTCATCTCTTGGATGTTTAATGTTAAGATGTGTTTACTGCTCTGCATCCATTCAGGGAGGAAGTTTCGACATGGTGAGGTCCTTACACTGATGAAATAATGGATCTTGACTAAAAAAAATACAAATATTGAGGTCAGAACTGCCTGGAATCTGGTGGGAGAAAAGACACTATGCTCAGTAATTATAGCCTTAGTGAAGAATATGTAGAGGTTACATCAAAAGATACATACCCAATGAGCCTGGATTGACCTAACTTTGACCATACTCTGATCAATCAAAAAGAGTTTATTAAATACCTACATGCCAGACACGAGCCATACAAAGGAGGTAAAGCAATTGTTCATTCCCTCAAGGGGATTGTCTTCAATCAGAGGAGACAACATACATAAATACACATGTAAATATATACAAAAAGTTAAATAAAAGTTAGGAGGAGACATCAGCAACTGCAAGATAATGAAAGGTTTTGTATAGCACATGATGCTTTAGCTGAATTTTTGAAGGAAGGAATTGAGAGCAGGGCAGATAGCCTGGGAAGATACTAAGGAGTACTTCGCAATGAGGATGATGACTAGGTTTAGAAGGAGTAAAGAATAAGGAGAGATAGAATGATTGGAAATTATGATCAGATAAAGGAATTTCAAAGTTCTTGATCAAGGAGGTAGAAAACATGAGGATGAGGATAAGAATGACCTCAGGGGTGTAAATATACTTTTATGGTCCTGAAATAGCATGTCAGAGTAGATCATGGGAAGTGAGGAGACAGGAATTATTATATTAGGGTGTTTAAGAGACTCTCAACATACATATTAAAGTTCACTAGTATTAGAGCAGGTATTGGTGTGAAGAAGATTCTGAACCAGGTACTGACCTCCTTGAGAAACGAGGGAGAAGGACATGGGGGCCAACTAACTATTAATGACTCTGCGTCCATCCTTTCCACTCCTATTTCATCAGATCCTGTCAATACTGTTCCTGAAAGTTGTCTACGCAAGGGTCAGCAAAATTCCTGTACCTTGGACTACTGAAGTGGCCTCACTTCCCTCGGCAATGGCTTTAGCTCACACATCAAATCCAAATTTTTCCAGCAGTGTTCTTCTGAAGCTATCTCTAATATTCACCTATCAGATCAAATTCAGTACCACTTTTCTCTTCCCTCCTTCTCTGTTTATGTTTCTTCTCTCGTGCCTTTGGCTTTTGTTCTCTCTGTGAACCTTCATTCCCTTCAGAAAATCTTCATTTTCTGTTCTTTGACTCCAAAAGAACTTTGGAGTTCTTTGACTCCAAGCAAATCCTGCTCCTATCACTTCTTTCCTGAATAGGAAGGTCAGGCAGGTAGATTCAATATTTGCTAAAGAACCAGCATAGTTCTAGTTATGAGGATCAGTGGGAACAGTAAAGATTATTGAGGTTGGGGTCCAAAACAGGTGAGGAATGTATTGGATTTCTATATTGTCTTCGAGTTCTTAGGGAAATGTGAATGTATGTAACTACTTCAAGGTTTCTACCCCCAAATAGAGGTTCCAAATAAATGTTTAATAACACTATAGCATTTGACAATAAATATTTATTAAAGTACACACTGTGTACAGAGCACAATTCTAGGTGCTGTGGGAGATAAAGAATTAAGATAAAATTGGGTCCCTTTATGAAGCTAACTGTATAATGGAAGAATGATATAAATACAGATGATAATGATATCTCATCATGCTTGATAAATGATATATGTATACATAAACACATGTATATGTGTGTATATGTATATATAATGAAGTGCTTTATCTGGGTTCAATGAGATAAGGGGATGAGGGATATCTCCCTGGAAGAAGGTAGGCAATAATTCAAATAGGTAAAGATGTAAAGAAAGGCATTCCAGGAAAGTGTTGGAGGTGGGAGATTACATGGCATGTTAAATGGGTAGAGATTGGTAAGTCCACTTGGGATGATGTTTGAAATATATGGAGGGAATATAAGAACAGACTACAAAGGCAGGGGCCCATGATGGGATCTAGAGGGTACTGGGTAGCTAAGGGCGCTTAACTAAGACTTCTGTTTGTTCATCTGTGGACTGTTTGAGGGTGAAGTCTGGAAGGAATAATGTAGGAATGAGCGTCTGGGTGATGCCAAAACAGCCTGGGAAATGAGAAAAATGACTCAAGTTCTAGAATGAAGTTGGGAGGTCTAGGAAGGCAGCAGATATGGTTATCTGGCAATTTACTTTATGGATGGATGACCACAAAGAGATGCCATGTTGAAGCAGAGATGTGATCTGGTATTATTGGAGTGATCCTTGGAGTACAAAGATAGGTGGAAAAGATAGTGAGCATTCCAAGAAAGTCCAAAAAAGCACTTAAATGGTCAAGGATGCCATTTGGATAACAATAGGTAAGTGAAATGTCTAATAGAATGGTAGCAGATCCCAGTGCAGTGAGAGATATCTTATGAGATGCTCAGAAGGCAGAATGTCATAAAAGTGTTAGGTTTCTGTTCAAAGTGCCAATATGCTTTGACAGTTCAAGATGAATACAAGTACATGGAAGAATACGGTTCAATGGTTGATCTATTTTATTTTCATTCTCAAACATTATCACATAAAACAAGAAAATCAATGCTGTGTTCAAGCTCTGGAAGGAGTGTGACAAATATTTTAAAAATCAGCATTCCTGGAACTTGCATGTGGACAATGAGAGAAGGTATTTTTATGTAACTTTGCTTTTCAAATGCTCTCCATGTGGGGAGAAGATCTACCCAGCAGATCTGCACATTGTAATCAGATCTGGCTTCCTCAGAAATACCACTTATATTGTCCGTGTCTAATGGGGGAAAACCATTAAAAGTTACAAATTAAAAGCCATTGAGAAAGAACATAATCTTGGTGACTACCTCTTGAAAGATTGCTTTAAATACTACTGCTGTTTATACCAATAGGAAGGAAGGAAGGAAGGAAGGGAGGGAGGGAGGGAGCTAGGGAGGGAGGGAGGGAGGAAAGAAAGGAGAGGAAGAGAAGGAAAGGAAAGAAAGGAAAAGAAAGGGAAGGGAAGGGAAGGGAAGGGAAGGAGAGGAGAGGAAGAGAGTCTGCTGTTACCAGAGCACATTTCACACAGAAGTTAGGCTTCAAATAGAAATCATTTCAGAGGCTCATTGCTGGATACTTCTCCAGGATGCCTTAACAAATATTCAGGTAGTAAACAGCCTGAGAGAAATGGGACTGATAAAATTAGTTCAAATGTTCATAGAAAATAAACTTGACACTACTGAGACACTTGATAGGTATGTGCCAGTATATCACAAGCATGCCAACCCTTCAAAGCACAAAGACCTGATCCCAAAATGCATTGCGCGTCTCTTTTTTCAAAGCTACCACAACCAAATCAAACATTTAGATTACATAGGACACAAAAGGCAACATGTAGATCACCATACTGAAGGTTGATAGTGAAGGTCAGAAGTTATTAATATCTGTTTGAAATTTGCTCTCGTGGTTTATGATCTCATCCCAGTTACTTCATTGATTTATAACATGGTAATCCATCACTATCATTTGTTACCATCCACTTCTGTTCAGGGCTCTGACCCAGTCTGTTTCTTTCTCCCTATTTGCTCACAAGGGTAATCCCCCAAAGCCCCAACCTGGTTTTCCTAAATCCATAATTCTACTGTTTCTGCCTTTGTTTATTTTGGGGAATGCTTTTAGGGATTGCCCCCATGTCTAATTCAGTCTTGAGTTATTTTTGCCAGAGAGTCAATACCTTTTCATCTGTTTAATGCCTGTGGGAAGTAGGAGGAACCCAAAATTAGTAGGACCCCAAACCATTCTTTAGTTCAGCTTCTCATGGTATTTTTTTCTTCACAAGGCCAGACCTCCCTTTTGTTCTAAAGAAATACAACCCCACTCTCAACCCTCACCCTCCAACCTCGAGCTGCTGGAGTACACTGACTTCTAAAATGATTCTGTATCATGCCTGAATCATTCTACCCAACTTAGCGGATAATCCTTGGGGCAGAGGCCAAGCTTCATGCACAATGCAGCTGGTAGTAGCTTGTTTGGTAGCAAGCAAGGGCAGGTGGCTTGTCTTGCCACGTATCTGTAGATATTATTAGGCAATATAATAGTCATTCATAAGTAAAGAATGGTTTCTTTTTTTTAATCAACCAAGAAAATTTTTCAGGACTTCTGGATTACAGTATTTCTTAGTTTCTAAAAAACTACAGTTTATGCATATTCATTCATTGTTGGTTTGTTTATTTATGATTTTTATGGAATGGTTTCCTATTATAGTTTTTGAATTTAAACATTGCATTGATTCAGGGGGTTGGACACTCCTCAAAAAACCATCCAGTTAAGGCATGGAGTAATTTTACATTCTACATTTTATGTTTACAATTAGAAGGGAGGATCTAATTCCTCATTTAAAAGCTGGGGAAAATCACCACCACCACCACCACCACCACAAGTACTACATTCATACAGCTCTTTAAAGTTTACCAAGTGTTTTATATATGCTATCTTGTTTGGTCTTTCCAACAACCCTGTATCCCCATTTTATAAATAAGGAAAAAATAAAAAAAATAAGTAAGTTGAGTGACTTGCCCAGGATCATATAGTTAGCAAGTGTCTGGGGTAGAATTTGAACACAGGAATTTGGGACTCCGAGTCTAGTGCTTGCTACCAGCAAGAAAAAATGAAGGGTTTTATGACCTCTAAGGTCTCTTCCAGAAATAAAATTCTATGATTAAGATTATTCTATTAATAAGAATTCAAATGACCAGAGTTTTCTAGTATTATTTATTATTTTATGCAAAATGAGGATAAACCAGGTAAAAAGCATCACTTCTGTTTGTTCAAATGTTTTGTGCATTCTGCTTCTGTTAACGGCATGTATTTTCTCTGATCTACACCTGAACTGGTCTTTCTAATGCCATACTTTCTACATTCAGAGACTACTCGAATAGGTATATGATTGCATTATTACTATAAAATGGAAGTTCTTAACCTAGGGTCCTTGATTTTTTAAAAATATTTTGTTAACTATATTTCAGTACAATTGGTTTCTTTTGTAATCCTATGTATTTTATTTTATGCATTTAAAAACTTTCTGAAAAGGAGTCTGTAACCTTCTGCAGACTGCCAAAAGGGTCCATGATGCACAAAGATTAAGAACCCTTTTGATAATAGCTTACATTTATGTAAGAATTCTACAAAGAATCCACTACATGGTGCAATGGAAAGAATGATTAAGAAAGTCTTAGGATTCAAGTACAAACCCTAGCACTGACACTTCCTCGCTGTGTCATCTTGAACAAGTCTTTCCCACCTTTTTGGACTTCTGTTATTAAATGAGGAGACTAGAATAGATTATCTTTCAGTGGTAGCCTAAAGACTGGGCAAAGTTCAAAACAGCCTTGTGAAATAGGTAAGAATACCCTCATTATATACATAAGGAAACAGATGCAGAGAAATGTAAGTGGCTTGCCCAGGATTACATAATCAATAAGTATCAGAAGTAGATTTGAACCAAGGTTTTTCTGATTTCAAGTCCAATGCTCTTACCATTATACTCTTCTGTCATTTATATATGTTTAACATGTAGGTAGAACAGTTAGATGGTACAGTGGATAGAATGCAGAGCCTAGGATCAGGAAGACCTGAGTTCAAATTCAGCCTCAGATATTCCCTCACTGTGTGACCCTGGAGAAGTCGCTTAACCCTGCTTGCCTCAATTCCTCATCTGCAAATGAGTTGGAGAAAGAAACGGCAAACCACTCCACAATCTTTGCCAGAAAAACCCTATGAGATCATGAAGAGTCAGACACAACTGAACAATAACATGTAGGTAATTTATTCAATTGTTTCCATTGACTTTGTACACATAAAAGAGACCCACATATTTATCTATACTAGAAGACATATATTTACTACAGATGATAAATTAAAATGTACATTTCAAAAAATTTTAAGCTAGTACCAAAAAAATCAAGTTGAAATTAAACATTAGACCAAATACTTTTAAATTTGTAACAATTTGATTAAATAGATACCATAAAGGTGATCAGGGAAAAAGGAAAAGAACCTATATATTCTAAAATATTTGAAGTAGTTCCTTTTGTTGTGGCAAAGAACTGGAAATTGAGAGGATAGCCATCAATTGGGGAATGGCTGAACAAGTTATGGTATATAATTGTAATGAAATACTATTGTGCTTTAAGAAATGACAAGGAGGATGATTTTAGAAAAACATGGAAAGACTCATGCAATAACAAAAAACAAAGCGAGAAGAATCAAGAGAATATTGCATTTAGTAACAGCAGTATTATTAAAATAATTGTAAATAGCCAAGTTATTTTGAGTACTATAAATATTCAAATCAATTATAAAGGGCCTGTGAAGGAAGATGTTATCTACCTCCAGAGGAAGAACTAAAAAATAGAAGTGTGCATCGTTTGGTTTTACATGTATTTATACATTTGCATCAAATATTGGCCACCTCTAGTATGTGGTGAGGAAGAAGGGAGGGAGGGGGACAGTTCAGAACTTAAAATGTAACAAAAAACAAAATAAAAAATTTAATAAAAGATACTATGTATCAAAGTCTTATACATATGTATGTATATATACATTATATATATATATATACATTATATATATGATTCTTCTGCCTCAGACCTCTCATAACTGTAGTGCTCCATATCTTCAAGCTGCCCTTCTATATACTTAAGACATACTAGCATTAAAAACAAAATGAAAACAAGGAGTGAAGCCGCAGGTATAATGTCCAAACAATTTCCACAGATTGAGGGAAGGATCTCAGAGATCATCTAGTTAGTCGAACCCTTTCCTTTGACAATATTCAAAATAATGGGTCATCCAGGCTATGTTTAAAGGCTTCTAGGAACAGGGATCTCACAATGTCCTAAGGGAGTTCATTCTGGTTTTGGACATCTTTATGGACACAGAACTATCAATCTATAAGATGTTGGACATAAGATTAATCTGGTTTTTAAAAATTAAATACACTTGGACAATGTTTTTAAGAAAAATAGTGCTTTCAGGAATCATTATATTCTCATCTTTATGTGAGTTCCACTTCCCCTTCAATGTCTTTAAAATGTTCTTTTGAAGACCAGAAGAGACAAGGGTGGTAAGAGTTAGAAACTATTTCTCAGGTCAATAAATTTCAGCTCCACAAAATTCACCTTTTTATCAGCTTCTCCCTATTTCCAACCAATACAGCAGATGGAAATTTTATAAGAAATGGTTTCTATAAACATAAAATATATAGGAACACCAACATAATGTCAGAATGAAACTTGGTTTAAAAAAAAGGTGCATTTTTTGGACTTCATCCAAAGAATTATTGAAACACCCAAAGGATATTTTAATAAGCTGGGTTTTTATGTAAGGCTTCCCCTCAGTATAAATGCCCCAGGTCAATGGTGACCTCTGCAAAGAAGTGTTCCAGAAAAAGAAATAGAACCCCAGACAACAAACCAAACCTACTCTAACCCAGTGTGGGACTCACAGAGCAAATCTTCATTTTTTTTCTATGATCTAGCCATTGGAATATTTGATCCCTCTGTTGTGAGTATCATCTCCACTCTTTACCAGAATCGATGATCAAGAACAACCTTGACCCAGCATTTTTAAGGCTATACAAATTATTGCTGTAACAGAGTTTTGATACTTCTCACAGTAAAGGAGTGTCTTTTTTTAAAAAGAGAGATGGAAGATGGAAGGAAGGAAGGAAAGAAGGAAGGAAAGGAAGAGAGAAAAAAGGAAAAAAGTAAGAAAAGAAGGAAGGAAAGAAAGGAAAAGAGACCACCCCCCAAAACCCCTCCCATGTATCACCATAGAGTAAGAAAAGAGTACTTCATTGAGGCCATGTCCTCAATGAAGTATTGTCAAATAAATCTATTTAGTTTACAACTGGAATTTTAAATTTTGCATGGTTTCTACTTTCCCACTCATAAGTAAGTCTATCGCCCTATAATCAAGTACTCCTCTGATGTGTCTTTGTGGTCTGGATGTAATCCTGTGGTCTCAAAGGCTGTGCCATCAGAATGTAAGCTCTGGGATATCCAATAAATCTGGAAAAGCTGTATGGACACAGTGACAGCCTGCCATCCCAGGACCAGATTAATTAAGTTTAGAAAGGCTGATCACCAAAGTGTGGCCACCAAGGAATGAGATTTTGACCACAGAAACTCATTAAATCATTTACTCAAGAATAGATTTTTTTTATTCAATTTCACTTTGTTTTCAGTTCTGAATTCTCTCCCTCTTCCTTACCCATTAAGAAGGCAAGCAAAACAAATATAAATATGCACAGTAAATATACATAGATAGAGATGTATTCTATATATATATATATATATGTATGTATAGTACAGCAAAACAAGAGAGAGACAGAGAGAGAGAGGAGAGAAGAAATTGTGGAAAATATACCTCAGCTATACTCAGAATCCATCACCTCGCCGTCAGGAGTTGAGCAAAATGTTTTCATTATGAGTCCTTTAGAATTTTGGTGGGTTGTTGTGTTGACTAAAGTTCCTCAATCTTTCAAAGTTCTTTATCTTTACAACATTATTGTTGTGTTTATATAAATTGTTCTCCTGGCTCTGTTTACTTTAAATCAGTTTATTGCAAGTCTTTCCAGGTTTTTCTGTAATCATCCCTTTCATCATATCTTTGCATTGTTGTTCAATCATTTTTCAGTCATGTTTGACTCTCTGCGATCCCATGGGGTTTCTCCTTGCTAATGTTTTATTTAAAATTTTTGTATCAATATTCATTAGGGGTATTGATCATTCATTCTCTTTTTTTGTTTTGATTCTTCCTGTTTTAGATATCAAGATCATATTTGTATCATAGAAGGAAATTTGTAGGGTACCTTATTTTCATATTTTTTTCAGTTTATGCTGTATTGGAATTGTTCTTTGAATGTTTGGTAGAATTCACCTGCAAGCTAAGTGGCATAGTGGATGCAGAGTTGGGTATGGAAGAAGATGAATTCAAATAGCAAATCAGACACTTACTAGATATGTGACCCTGGGAAAGTCACTTAACTTGTTTGCCTCAGTTTCCTCAACTGCAAAATGGGGTTAAGAGCACGTACGTCACAGGGTTGTTGAGAATCAAATGTGATAATATTTGTAAAGTTCTTAGCACAATGCCTGGAACATAGTTGGTGTTACAGAAGCGATTCTCTTCCTTGCTCTCTTTTTTAATTTGGGAATTCATTTTTGGTTTGTGCAGTTTCTTTCTCTAAAAATGAGGCTATTAATGTACTCTAGTTCCTGTTTTGTTAATCTGGGCAATTTATTTTTTATAAATATTCATCCATTTAACTTATATTTTTAATTTTATCAGAATATAGTTGGGCAAAATAGCTGATCTGATTTCTTCTTCAATAACCATGAATTCACCTTTATTTTTTACATTAATATTTGATTTTTTTAAAAAAAATCAAATTAGTTGATGGATCATCTATTTAATTATTTGGGTTTTTGTTTTCCAAAAAAAAATCTCCATCTAGTTTTGTGTATTAATTCAATGTGGTTTTTCTTTTTAATTTTACTAAAATTTCCTTTGAATTTCAGGATTTCTATTTTGGAGTTTAATTGAAGGTTTTTAATTTGTTCATTTTCTAGGCTTTTTAAAAATTTCCACGCCCAAGACATTGGCCTGCTCTTTTTCTCTTTCATTGAGAAAAGCCTTTAAAGATATACATTTTCTTTTAAGCACTGCTTTGATATGTAATAGAAATTTGGCATATTGTCTTATTGTTGTCATTATCTTTAATGAAATTACTACTTCTATGACTTGTTCTTTGGTCCATCCATTCTTTAGGATGAAGTTGGTTTCCAATTAATTTTTAATCTTTGCCCAAAAGGCCCTTTATTAAATATAATTTTGTTGCATTATGGTTAGTAAAAGATGCATTTAATATTTTCTGCTCTTCTGTATTTATTTGTGAGGTTTTTATATCTTAATACATGGTCATTTTTTTTTTGCATGTGAAATTACATTGCACAGCTGGAAAATTCCTTTCAATTCCAATTCAGTATTTTCCAGAAGTCTATCATATATAAATTTTCTAAAATTCCATTCAAATCTTTCATTTATTTTTGTTTATTTGTTGATTAGATTTATCTAGGCCTGAGAGAGAGAAATTAAGGTTCCCAACTGTTATAGTTTTACTGTCTACTTCTCTTGATAGCTCATTTAACTTTTCCTTTAAGAATTTAGATACTATGCCAATTGGTACAAATAAGTTTAGTATTGTTATTAACTAACGGTCTTTGATACCTTTTAGTAAAATATGATTTCCCTACCTATATCTTTTAATTAACTCTATATTTGTTGTTGCATCATGATTGCTACCCCTGCTTTTAAAAAACCTATACTTCCATTAAAGAATAATATAGTCTACTCTGTCAATATATTTCTGTTTCAAGTGTGTTTCTTATAAACAACAAATTGTTGTATTCTGGCTTCTAATCTGTTCTGTCATCATCTGCCTTTTTATGAGTGTGTCCATTCCACTCACATTCACCATCATGATTGATAATTGTGTGTTCCTTCCATCTTATTCTCTCATAGTTTTCTTTTTTCCTATCCTTTCTTTAAGAGTTTGTTATCTGTCTAATCCTTCTCTTAAGCTGCATTTCCCCTTATTCATTCCTTTTCCCTTTAATTATTCCTATCCTGTTTCCCTATTGGATAAAATATATTTCTGTGCCCAACTGTGTGTGTGTGTGTGTGTGTGTGTGTGTGTGTGTGTTCTGCTTACCTTTGACCAGTTCAAATAAGACTGAGGTACAAGTGTCATCTACTTCCTCTCCCCCCTACTTCCTTCTTCTTGTATAGACTGCTATTGTTGTACTCCGTTCATATAAGAGAATTTTCTCTATCCTTCCTCCTCCTTTCCCCACCTCCACACCGACTCCCCCTATCCCTACATAGTGCATTCCTCTTTCCCAGCCTTTTTATTCTTCTTCTAAGTTCATGAAAACATAACAGAATCACTCCCAGGTCCACTATTACCCTCGATGATGATAGAATTCTGAGGAATTATAAGGATCATCTTCCATATAGGAAAATAAACTGTTTAACTTTGTTTATTCCCTTATGATTTCTTGCTTGTGTTTACCTTTTTACCTTTCTCTTGACTCCCATGTCAAATTTTCTATTCAGTTCTGTTCTTTTCATCAGGAATGGTTGGAAGTCACCTATTTCATTAAAGGTTCATTTTTTCCCCTTACAGCATTATATTCTTTTCTGGGTAAGTTAATATAAATTTTAAACTTAGGTTTTTGTTTTGTCTTTTGCTTTCTAGAATATCATATTCCAGTCTCCACACTTCTTTATAGTGGTGGCTACTTATTCTTGTGTGATTCTGACTGTGGCTCCTCAATACTTGAATTCTTTATTCATGGATGTTTTCAGTGCTTTTTCATTAACTTGGGATCTCTGAATTTTGGCTATAATATGCCTGGGGGTTTTATTTGGGGATTTCTTTCAGGAAGCTACCAGTGATTTCTTTCAATTTCTACTCTGCTCTCTGGTTTTAAGATACCCAGGAATTCTAGTTGGACTTGCATGTAGGCTACATTTTTTTCCCCTTTGATATTTTGTTTGTAGGTGTTTTCTTCTGAGTTTGTGCTTTGAGCTTCCTTGTTGTCATAGTAATAGCTCTTTAGGGAGGGATTCTTTTGTTGTTGTAGCTTGTTTGTTTGCCTCTTTGTTCATTCTACCAGCCTTCTTTTTGACTTTGGACATTATTTTAATGCTAGGATTGGTACACTACTTTGGGGAATGTCTGGCCTGAGCTTTTGTACTCTTACACCACTGTCTTGTTTCATCCCTCAGGCTTGGGGTCTTTCCTTATATCCACTAGATACTAGAAAACTTCAACATCCATGTTGATGCTTCCTCAAATTTCTTTGCCTCTCAATTTCTCAGTCTCCTAAAATCCCATCACTTACTAATTTACTCAACCAACCTTAGCCTCACATAGGAATGGTCATAAATTAGATCGAACCTGAAAGTGGTGGGTAATAAATAAATAATAAAGTTAAAAACTAACATTCCTCTATCTGACCATTACCTCCAACTATTCCATCACTCCCTATGCCTCACCTTTTCTAAATCTGTGTTAGGTTAGGCTACTACACCATCTTTGTCTTCATTTCCAACCCTCTTCAGTCTTGACCCTATAATTAGCCAACTCAACAGTGCTCTCTACTATCAAATCCCTTGCAGCTTTTTCCTATTACTGCTCATCCCTAGCCAAACATCATTCTTGGATTACTTCCCTTCATCCACCCCCTCAATTTCTACTCACATGCTTATAGACAGAGAATGAGAAAATCAAACCAGGCACCAGGCTGATTTGGTAGATTATATATTAATTATATATATATATGTGTGTGTGTGTGTGTGTATGTATATGTATATATACATATATATATATACATATATATATATATATTCATGTTATTTAACTTCAGCTGGACACTATCTGCATCAAGGCAATCCTTTTACTCTCTTCTAATTGATTCCCCATCTCAATGCCTACAAAAGTTTATCTAAACCTCTTTTTCAAAACTTGAAAGCCTCCCTCTCCCCTTTTTACTTGAAAGCTTTGCCTCCTACTTAACTGAGGAAATTGAGATTATTCAATGTGAGCTTCCTATTTACTTCTCTTTATGGCAAAAACCCTTTGGCATTATCCCTCACTCTCTCCTTTTTCCACAAGTCTCTTACAATGCGGTGGCTATTCCCTTTATCAAGGTCAACCCTTCTACCTGCACCTGAGATCCCATTCCCTCTCATTTTCTCTAACAGATTGCAATCTCAATCATCACCAACCCCCACTCTCATCTCTAACACTTACTTATTCCTTTCTTGCTATCTTCAAACATGTCCAAGGTTCTCCCATTCTTAAAAAAAATTTCACTATACTCTAACATCCTCTCCAGCTATTCTCTGTTTCTCGTTCCTTTCTCAAACTCCTTGAAATATTTATCAACACAACTTTTTCATTGTCTTCTTGTTCATTCTTCATCATTCTGTACTCTAGTTTCCCACCTCATCACACAAATGAAACTACTCTTTCCAAAGTTAGCAAAGGTCTTTTAATTTCCTAATCCTGATGGTCTTTGTACAATCTTAATTCTTCTTGACCTTTCTATGGCATTGGGCATCCTTGACCACTCTGCTCTCTGTTTTCATGACACAACCCTCTCCTGGTTCTCCTCCAGGAGTCTCATCTTCCTCTATACTCTCTCTCAATGATCTCATTAACTCTCATGAGTTTAACTATTATCTCTATCTTGCTTACATGATTTTCCCAATAATTCTCTGGATCAAATTTATTTCCAGTCTAGTTCATTCTCCACATTGCTACTAAAGTAGTTTCCTTGAATACAGATCTAAACATTATCTGCTACCCAATCAACTCCAGTGGCTTCTGATTGCCACTAGAATCAAATATAAATTTTTCTGTTTAGCCATAAGCCCTTTACAGCCTGATCCCAACCTAACTTCCCATCCACACTGGACATTTCTACTCTTCCCACTCTGTGATCCAATCAAATTGGTCTTCTCTCAATCCCTCACATACAGCACTCCATCTCTCATCTATATGCCTGAGCACTGGCCATCTCCACCCTTGAAATGTACTCTCTGCTCACCTCTCTGCCTTGTACAATTCCTCTCTTACTTTAAGACAAAGCTCAGTCACCATGTTCTACACAAAGTTTGACCACCTTCATTTTAACTACTTTGTATTTATTCTCTTTATACCTATTTTGTATGTACTTGGGTACATCCTTGTTATCTCTTTTGTCAGAATATAAATTTCTTGCAAGTAGGGATGGTTTCATTCATTACACTTTTGTGTCCCTAGCACCCAGAACAGTTCCTGGCACATAGTAGGTACTTAATAAATCATTACTAAATGATTGATTAAATCCCTTGAGAACATCTAACAAGGGAAGATTTTTTACTTTATGCTACACATAAGGAAAATCATGCTCTGGCACACAGGATAATTCCTAAGGCAAGGACTTTTCACATGATACGAAGCTCTAAGAAATATCTGTTGTGACATTCTCACCCCACTCAAATCCAGGTCCAAGATAGATTGCTATCTCTGGGAGTAATGGGTAAAAGCTGTGAGAGGAAATAGATGTCCAAAACAAGGCAAATCTAACAGCAAGGTTGTGAAGACAAAGATTTTGGTCTTGTTTGAAAGAAAAAGGAGTAATTTGTGAGGGAGGGAGGAACAGTAGAAATGACTTGGCCCATCCCTGAATGGGCTGGCACCAGCTTCCGTATCCTGGCTGAATCCAGAGAGAAAAGGACCATAGGATACCAAGTCACACGTTGTTGTCATTTCTGTTTTCTCTCTCTTGTTATGCTTGCAAGTACATTTGAGAGAAATATCATCTAATATATGCAAAAATAGCAATCTTATTTGAGTCCAGAAACAGCTCAGAACAACTTCTTTCATCTCTTGCCCCACCCCCACCCTTAACTTCCTTGGTTTGTGTCCCACTCTCATTTAGCCCTCTACAAATTCTCCTCCACTTCTTTGTCATCTTCTGACATTTTCTGCCACACTAAAGACATCCCAGAATGCCTCATTTGGTGACATCACAGATCACCATGGGTTGTTTCTGGTATCCCATCTGTTCACTCAGGCATTTGCCTGAGTGAGGGTGAGATAGAAGGGGAGTTTTCATTTTAGGCTGAATTGGGAGGGAGAGAGGAGGGCCTTTGATGCGGTTTTCTATCGTAGCACTGCAGCTGTCAGTGTTGGCCGCAAGAGTGGATGATTGTCCTTGCAGCTCTTACTTGCCGGCAGTACACTGTTCTTTCGGATATTAATTGGGCTTTCATTATTAGCCTGTGCCTGGGGGCTTATGCAATGGGTACATATATTCATATACGTATATATATGTAATGTACATAAATTCACAGAAGTACCAATAAATAAAAGTTCTTGCAAGGCTGTGCTTCATATTTCAAATATTTAATGTTTCCTCCTTTTTTTAATTAAAAAAAGTCTCACAGCTCTGCATGTTGCTTAAAGGTGGCTACAAGGGAAAGCCACATTGGCTAAATCGCCTTATTTCTATATTGTACAGTTGAAAAGAAGCCTAATGCTGAATTATGGGATCCTGGCTATTGTATAAACCAAGAAAAAATAATGCTCCCAAATAGCGCCTGCCTCTTGGTCCTGTGGTGTCGCCGTGGGTTCATTGTTCCACATACTATTTGCTTGTCCCTCTCTGTGAACACTTCATTGAGTCAGCAATCCTCTGAAATGAATAAGAGCCTGAAATTGTCTGTAATTCTCTTTGCCTTTTTGTAGATTTGAGGTTTAATCGATTTCGAGATTTAGGGAGTTGGTTGCTTGTTTCTTGTAACGTCCTCTCCTGTGTAACTGTGGACAAAATTATATCCTGCTCTTAGGACATGTCCCCATTAGGTCAGCTCCTTCTGCACATAGAATCACTGCATATTGTTTCACACGAAGTATTATCAGAGGCCAACAAAGCCCACAGCCATTTGTTTGCAGAGCAACTTTCCAAAAAAAAAAAAAGAAAGAAAAAGGATGTCCCTTAAATAGTTATAATGCCTGGCAAACAATTCAAAAGACTTTACCTCCCTCTTCCAAAAAATAGAGCGCTCTTTCATCTTCAGCTTTTTCTTCATAGACTATCTCATATCTGTCTCACAGCAGCTCACACAACAAGCCCTAACTGTGGGGCTTGTGATAACTCTTGAAAAAGAACCTTGTCAACAATAGTCTGAGAATTCATGTCAATTTTTTGCAGGGAGAAGATTTTTTTTAAAAAACAAGGAAGGGGAAAAAAATTAACGAAAAGAAAAAAATTAATAAAATCCTAGCAATAATTCAAGCATCATAGTATAAACAGGAAGCAAATATAATTTTGTTTCTGGAAGGCAGTAAGAATCTGTTTGATTTATTTACCAGACTGCTCCTGTCGTTTCTGTTGAGATGAGTATGATTTATTTTACTCTAAATAAATCTCCTGGATTCAACTCATCTTTCCTCTAAGTTTGAAAAGATTCATTGTAGTTAATCTATACTAGAAGATGGAATAAGAGGAAAATAAACAATTGTCTACAAGAAATAAATGTAAGTGATACCACAATATAGCAAACACAAACAACAAAACCCAACAACATTAGGGTGAATAATAATTCCACATATTGCCCATAATAATAGCAGTAATGATAACTAACATGTACGTAGTGCTTTAAGATTTGCAAAATGCTTTGCTTAAATTCTTTCATGAATATTTCTAAATTCAGATAAGAGAGGCAATGTGTTATGGTAGAAAGAGAAAGGGCTTCCCTTGAAGTCAGGAAGATATAAGTTCATGGCTCCTCTAACATATTCACCTTTCAGTATTCAGGCAACTTTCTAAGACCAGACATTACAGACAAATTTTTGATCTGTTTCAGTGGGAGAAGATCTTCACACTGATAAAGAAAAATCACAAAGATGCTAATATAGTATTTTGAAGTGGCAGAAGTAGTTTTCTACAATAGTAATATACAAAAATTCAACTCAGTGGATAGAGTCTCCCTGGTACAACTCTGCAGGAATGTTTTGTTATAGCAATCATTTTAGGTTGGAAGATAATAGCCAAGTCTTGATTTTGAAGGGAAAATATACCTTTCTTATTTCTTATGAGATTTAGGCATGGGGTAAATCAAAGTGACTGTCGGGAACTAAATGGAAAATCTGTTTCTATGTGCTAAAAGAGTCCCTTCTCAGCTAGTTAGGAGTAAAAAGACATATTACTTCCTTTGTCTTGTCTTCCAATTATTCATTGGCCTGTAACCTTTGTATCATATCCCCCATCTAAATGAATAATCAACAAAAAAAGTTAAAAAGCAAATAAAATGGTAAAATATGAATAAGCTAACATCATTAATCATATATATACATGTGTGTATGTGTACATGTATGTGTATGTGCATATCCTATATACATATATATACAATATATGTATATCCTAACATGTTGTTTGAAAGGCAATACAGCATAAGGAATAGAGGCCTTGAAGTGAGGAACACTTGGGTGTCTCTTGACACATACTAAGTGACCATAACTTCTTAGATCTTCAGAAAGTTTTCTAAGAGAATTTTAAGGTCCAGAGGGCTAACAATCTGCATTCTGGAGCACGTTGCCACTTTGTGAATTCCCTATACCAATGAAATCACAGGTCCAAATATTCCCCCAATATGGATGTATGTGTGCATGTATATATCACATACACAAATTTTGATAATACATTCATATATACATATTGCATAGATGTGTATAATACGTCTGTATAAATATGCTATGTACTATATATGCTATATTATAGTATATATAGCCTCTTATATAATATGTAACATTTAGATGTTATATATTTAGATAAATCTGCTCTATCCTTTAATTCATTTACTTTAATTTTTTACCATTTAATTTTTTTATTTTTATTTTATTCATTTAAATGGAAAATGACATAACATACATATATATATACTCATACTCTCTCTGTAATTTAATAATACTGTGATATGTAATATATATTATTAAATTTTATGTAGTTTTAAAAATTCCTAAGGACCAACTGAGATCATTTGCCTGAAATGTATCTGGGTTTATTGTATATTTTGCTCCTTCATTCACTCTATGTTCCAGCAAAATTGGCCTACTTCTTTTCTCTGTACATTCCACCTCACACCTCGGTCCCTTTGTACAGGAAGGCCCACATGGTTCATATATATTTCTTCTCACCTCCCTTTCATTCCCTAGCTTCCTTCAAAGCTCTGTACAAGTACCATTTTACCTATAGGAAGCGTAGTCTGATCCTACAAAGCCCTCCTCACACACACACACACACACACACACACACACACACACACACACCCATTTGTTTGTGCCATCTCCCTAGAAATTATTTTGTATTGATTTCACATCTATTTATAGTTGATTTTCTGTGTTATGTTGTCCAAGGACCAGCCTTGGACTCAGTAAGAACTGGTTCCAATCTGCCTTTTATACCTATTAGTTATGTAACCATGACCTCTCAGTACCCTGGCAGCTAGCTAAGAGAACTTTAAGATTATTTGGATAAATGTTAAATCTGTTTCTCCCCAATAGCACGTGACCTTGAGGGCTAGGACTTTTTTGTCCTGTCTTTTTGTTTCAGCCCATTGCTTGGCATATAATAAATGCTCAATAAATGCATGTTGAATGAATAAATGAACGAACAGATGAAAACGGTTAAATATATCTAACAAGTGTCCTGGGTAGGTTTCTTCCTGGGAATAATTTCCTAAGGACCCAAGGAATAGGTTGGGTTCTCAGCCTAACTTTACTCTCTTGTTAAAAACCCCAGGTCAGAGACTTGGTTCATTATAATATATACCTGTGGCTCTGACCAGGGCAGATCCAACTGATTCCCCCAGGCCACCTCGCCCCAGAGCAAGCAAATCAATTTTCTGGCTTCAGTGAAGTCTGCTAACATTAAAAGAATGACTCCCAGAATCATCGAACCAGGGAAGCTACTGGAACAAACCTCAGAGATCAGCTGATCTGAATCCCTCATTTCACAGAACAGGAAAGGTTGAATAACTCTCTAGAGGTCACACAACTAGGCAGGGAGATGGCTTGAAAATTTCTATGTATTATTTTCTACCTAATAAGCTGAAAAACTAAGGCCAGAGAAGAAAAGGTTGATGTTTAATTTTTTTTTCTTAGGATGGCATCTTCAAAAGTACATTTTAATTTAATATAAACTTCAAGTAAATATTAAATCTGGTATTTTTATAGAACTCCAGAGTTGGGACATTTTAAAGGGTAATTTAAAAAAATGATTTCATCTGTGCTTCAAACTGAGTGGATTAGATCTTGGTTTGGACCATTCCTCTTAGGCTAGACCAGGCTTTTTTTTTTCCTCTCTAGGTGTATGATTTACTGACTATATAACCCCAACACTTGATATGACTGTAACCCAGCCTGACAGAAAAAACAGCCAAAACTTTCATGCAGAACCCCCGGTTGGTGGTGTTCCTGTTCAGCGCCTGAATGCGCCCTCATATCTATTGGCTCTGGTGAGTTTATAAGGTGGAAAAACAGGAATTCAAGATGGGCACAAAGAAGAAATAATGAGACTGAGTTGTCCTTCCAGGACATGCAAGATAAAACAGGAAAACTATAAAAGTTAAGCAGATAAAGGCTACGCTGATGTTCTTCTAAGTCGTCCAGAGACCTGGACGCCAGCACTTCACCGATATTTCCAGGCATGTTAAAATGATTGAAAGGAGAACAGCTTTAATCAGGGCTTGCATATCATCTAGGACAAAGTTCTTTTGTTTGTTTGTGGCTATGTTTTACAGACTTCCTTTCCATTTTCATTCCTTGGTTTCCCCTCTAACCACCCCCTCAGCAAAAGGTTGTTTTGGGTTTTTTTTTTTTTAAAGCCTTCCCTATGCTTCTCTGTTTCTATTTCCCTTTCACTGGGAAACAGCCTCTATCAGTCATTCTTCCCAATTCTATTTCCATTTTCAGATAGTTTTAAATGTTTAACTCTTAACCATCTCTGACTCTGTCCACTGTCCCAGTGACAGAGGGCACCTGTAGACCAAAGGTTCTCAATTTTTTTTTTTTTTATGCCATTGACCTCTATTTCAGTGTAATCTAAGCTTATGGACTTATCTCAGAATAATGTTCTTTTTTTCTAGGTATACAATCTGTACCTTTATTCATCTATTTTATATAAATGTTAAATAGCACAGAATGGAACACTGTTCCCTGGGACAATCCACCAAACATTTTCTTCCAAACTGACATAGACCCATTAAAGAAAACTTTTGAGGAAAAGCCATCAGAATAATGTTCTTAAATGAATAAAATAATATGCGTAGATTACAAAGGAAACCAAATATGTTAAAATAAAATTATCAAAATTGTGTGTGTGTGTGTGTGTGTATTTTAAGGTGCATAAATCCCAGGTTGAGAAGCCCTATTTTAGAGAGCCCTCAACTATACCTCAGGAAATGAATCCAAATAAAATTGCAAATGATATTCTGATATTTTCTTGTTCTCAGGATATTTTCCTACAGATGACTCTGGCTTGTACTAGCGTTGAGATTTTCTGGTTGTCATTATTTTAAATAAAGCTTACTCCTGCTTCACTTTTCTTAGATAACTATCCTAATAGATCAGACACCCAGCTCAGATCCTCTAAAAATCTCCTGTAGCTTCTGAGTTATTGTGTAGAGGAGGCTTCCTGAGGAGTTAAGCAGGATGAGCCTCTGCCTGGCTAATAATACTGTTTTAATGCTCAAAGGCTTTGTATGGATAGTGTCCGTTTAGCATCAATAGTCTCTTTGGCCGTTATGCCACGTTCTTGCTTCAGTGTAGTAAGCTGTCAGATAAGTAGAATTATCAGAAAGGGGAAAAAATTGAACATAACCCTTAATACCCAAAAGAACCAACAACCAAAAACCAACTTTGCCTTACACTTAATTTTGAAGTTGATTTTATGGAGGAATTTTATATACTGTATGGGGAAAATGTTTTGTGTTTATACAAAAAATAAATGGATTTTTTGCCTCTTTTTTTGTGTTATAAAAATTATTTGCATAATAAATTATGAGTGATTTAGAAATTAGCTGCTACCATCCAGGAATATCACTGCATATTTAAAATTATTTAAACATGAGTAAATAAGAATTTACCGGACATTATTTTCATGGGAGATGACAAAAATGGACTTGTTTAAAATACATTTCAAACAGGCATTTTTCAAATTTGTGAGTCAGGCTATAAATGAAAAACATGGTTTTTTCATATCCTGTTAGAAAAACACAAATCTCCCCAACATGCAGTTTAAATTTGGGGAGGAGTCCCTCTTCCCATTGGAGATATTATTACCGCTCTCCAGAAACTCTGATTCAATTCATTTTTTCTCTTATTTTTCTGTAAATAAAGGACTCATTGAAGAAACAGAAGGAAACTCTTCTTACTCTGCTATGTTCAGCTCTCTTCCCACATAGAACATTGCTATGTTCTCACCCTCTTTCTTTGACATGTTGAAATGATCTTCTATGACAATTTTACCTTGGAGCGTACAACAGCTAATCAGCTTTAAGCAGCTCTAAATGCGAGAATGAGATCAAAGGCAGAAGCACACATTTTTCTTCACCAGCACTCCCTGGAGTTTAAAACTTCAAGGACAACTTTAAAGCTGACTTTCAGAATAAGTAGCATAAGACAAACAGCTTAATGCCGTGTAAACAGTAGCTTTGCAGTTCACTTTCCTGACAATAACTGTTCTAGCTAAGAATAAACTGGCTAGGTTTGAGTCCTAAAATGTACCCACAGGAAGATAAGAGTCTGGGTCCAGACCACAGACAGCTATTGTCACTTAGCTGAAAGCTTAAAAAAATAGACTCTCAAGAAGTCACAGTTACCATAGGGCTTAAGTCCAGTTATCTCTTGCTTTAGAAAGGCAGTCTGGTAAGGATGAAGGGACACCAGAGTAGACACCAATGATCTGACTGCTCAGACAGAATCAAATGCCCACTTTGCCTTTCCTGAGATCCTGTGCTGAAACTCATCTCAACTGTAGAGTCTGCCCTCCAAACTAGACAGGTAAGGGCCTAGAAAAAGATACAAAATGCCCGCTCTAAGCAACATATATAGACTATAGCTGTAAACCAAGTTAAAAGCACAGAAAAATAGAAATTAAAAAATAAACAAACCATCCTTTACCTAAAGCAAACAAAAGGCTGAGCCCATGCAAACTGTGTAATAATGTCACCATTAACAAAACAAACCATGCAGGGGGCCTCCAACTCAGGAAGAAAGCAATCCCGTAGATCCAGGACTGGGATTGGAAAACCAGAGAGTTCGAATCGTATAGCTTGTCTTGAGCCAGTAAAGACAGAGAAAAAAAAAATGTAGATCAGGACTGACATCTGCTGGTCTTATTCATGAGATGTACCTATTCAAAATAAGGTCTTGTAGGGAAAAGAAAAAAAATCCCCACCTTCTCATGGAGTGCTATTACATGAATAGGAAAAAATCCACAGTGTCCAAGTAAAGACCACTCAGGTATCCCGCCTGAATCACCATAATCAGGTAATGGACAGCAGTTATCCCTCCCTCTGCTTGCAGAAGTTAGAGCTGAAAAGGACATTTGAGATAATCTAATAGAAGAAAGCAGTTTGGTACATAGTGGAAATAAACCATGTGGTGGTTCTAGAATCAGAGGACCTGGGTTTGAGTCCTACCTCTGATGTTTTATAAGTGACCTTAAGCAAGTCCTTTCATTTTAGCAGGCCTCCGCTACCTCGTCTGTAAGGTGATGGAGTTGAATGAGATGGCCTCAGAAATTACTTATGGCTAGATCTGTGTTTCTAGCCTAACCTCTTCATTCAACACTGAGACTCAAAGAATTGAAATTACTTCACCAAGGTCTCACAGATAGTAAACAGGAGATTGGACATTTAATCTTAGGTCCTCTGGCTCAAACTAAAACCCTGCCTATCACTTCCCTTACAGACTCTCTTTTCATAAGTGGTGGTACCTCTCAGTTTACATTTTGTAGATGGTAGGGTCTGTTTTTGGTTTTTTTTGTTGATCCCTTGACAGAGTTCTGTTGTGTTTAAACATAATAGATATGAGAGGAAAATTCAAGTCTTCCCAGAAAAACATATTGAATAATAGACTACTCATGGAAACCCCACGTGTTTCCACATGCTAATAGCTAAGCTCACGTCTTAAAACGATTTCCTGGAAATTATAGTTCCCCTGTATTTGGGTAGGAGGGGCGAAGTGCTGAATCCATAACGGTTGTGGCCTAGGAGCTAGTTCTAGTCTAGGCTTGGCCACCATTTTCCTCTCTGACTTTCATTCGACCTCTCTGGGCCTCAGTTCTCTTAATTTGCAAAATGAGAAGGTTAAAGTCTTTTTTAATTCTAGATAGTCATATCCCCATTTTCCAGTTGATGTGTATTTTATTAGAAAAACATCTTCACTCTGCCCTCCAAACCTGTTTTTTTGTTATTGTTCAATCATTTCAGTCGTGTCCGACTTTTTATGACCCCATTTGGGGTTTTCTTGGCAAAGATACTGAAGTGGTTTGTCATTTCTTTTTCCAGCTCATTTTTATAGATAAGAAGCTGAGGCAAACAGTCTAAGTCATGTGCCCACAGTCACACAGCTAGGAAGTGTCAGAGGCTGAATTTGAACTCAGGTCTTCCTGACTCATTCTCCCAACTTCCCTATTTCTGCTTATGATATACAATATGATATTCCCTGTCCCCCAAGTTGGAAATCTCAGAATCCTTTATGATTCTTCCTTTTTAATCCTTCATATATGATCTATTGCCAAATCTTGTCAATTCTCCTTATAGCCCAGGTCTCCTTCAAATGTGGGGCCCTTGAAAGTTATCCTAGTTATTCCAGTGTCCCTATAAAATGTGCATGCTTTGGACCAGTATCTGTTGAAAAGTGCAGCCCATTATCTCTTCCCCCAGTGGATTTTGTTGTTTGTTTGTTTGTTTGTTTTACTGGGCCAATCAGGGAATATATAGGTTCAGAATAAAAGGCTTTCAATTAAATAGAAAAGGAAAAAATAATCTACCCCCAGACACTCATAGGGGTAAACTTCACCTACAGGTTCCCATACAACTTGGGAGAAAAAACCTGCAGATAAAGAGCATGAATACTCATGGAAACTCATCTTCCTAGGGCTGGACTTCCTGAGAATCCTTCTGTGCTTCCCCATGGCACTATTCATCGATTCTTCCGCTGCACTGCAAGCTATCAGTTCTTCAATGACTTACTTCCTTCTGGTTCTCTGTTGAACTGATCTCTGATGAACTATAGTTGGTGTACACCTTCTTCTCCACAGTAGAGATGTCTCAGATGTCTAAGCCCGTAACATGTTGAAACTATATCTTTTTATGGTACCCATGACCACCCCACCAGTTAGTAGAATAAGTATGGAAGCAGCCAGTGTAAGGTAATAATAAATAGGAAATAGGAACTTAGAGTATAAAGGGAAGCAGAGGAGCTACTTGCCAAAACTGGCTCCTAAATTAATTAAGGCCATATCCAAAGACTATGTGCTAAATTAAGAGAAGCCAGCTAGGCCCCACTAAATAGCCTTCAGCCTGCAGACTACAGATAAGCACCAGACATGCTCAGTAAAACCAGAAAACAACTACGTTAATGAGGTAACCCTAAGGTAGACCTGAATAAGACTTAGTCTGTCCCTCCCTTCTAGAACCCAATAAGAAGAGGTCCCCTAGCACTCCTCTAAATTCTGAGTCCCTGCTACCCAAGTAATTCCAAATCCCTATCTACAATTAGTTAAGTGATTTTTGTGCTGCTTTCCCTCCCCATTTATTTCACAGACTGTCTGCCTTCCTCTCCCACCCCATTCCTTGTGTAGTTCCTATATTGTCTGCCTCTGTACTTTCTGTGCCTTATTAAGGCATAATTGATGCATTATTACCCATTAGGTAGCAGCATGATCTTTTACAGCAAGTATCTAAAGACCTGGGTTTGTTCACCCTGATCCAACTGGGACTCCTTTGTTATCCTTTTCCTTAAAACATAAATGGGACGCTTGGGCTAGGATTTAATTTGTCAGCAACTATACCCCCCACCATGTAAGAGCATGGCATCAAGAATGCACTGGTAGAAAGCAAGAACTAAGAACCCTGTGCCCCTCTGGGTAAGGATCTTTCCTCAAGGCTGGTCTTAGCAGAACACATAGCCTCAACATTATTTTAGCTTTTTGTGAATCAGGCCCACAGGAACACTCAGTCAGTTAGCAAAAGTTCTTCACTTAGGATAAGCCCATCTTTTGAACTCCTTTCCTTTCCATGAAAATATCCTGGGGACTTCACTTAACAAAATTAAAAAGGGCAAGTAGAGGAAAAGACCTCTTCTTGTCCTACCTTTGTGTAGTTGCAAAATTTTGGCTCTTCCTGTATACTTCTCAAATGTCTTTTGTATCTGCCCCCTTACTCCAGAATACAGAAACCTCATAGTTTAGATTCTCACTACGTCTCACCTTGACCACTGTGATGGTCACTAGGTTCTTTACTTCTTGTATCTTCCTCCTCCAAATCATCCTTCACAATCTGCAAAAATAATTTTCCAAAGGTACAGGTCTGACTAAGTGATTTTATTGCTCAAAAATCTTCCCTGACTCTCTATAGCTTTTAGGTCAAAAACCCATTAGCCCAACATTTAAGGTTTTCTACAATCTGCTTCCAATCCTACAGTTATTTTTTAAAGAAAATGTTAACTATTGTGTAGTTTTTAAAACCTTAAACTCCAAGCTACATTTTTTAGCCTTATTCAATATTACCCCCTCCATATCCTTTATATTGTAAACAAGCTATTGTCCAATTGACAAGATTTTTTTGCCTCAGTGCATTTGTATAGGCCATTTCTAATACTTGGAACATACTCACTTTTTATTTCTTAGGGACCCCTCCTATGTGCAAATCCATGATCCCAGGATCCTGTGAAGCAGCTTTCAGCTACATTTAAAAGCTAGGGCTTGTTGTCCCTCTTTTGTGAGGAAAAATGACTACCTCACCAAGACTGATCAGCTGCTTTGTCCTGGCATGGAAGTTACCATGGCCTTTCAAAGTCTATGCCAGTATAGAACAAACTTTGGCATGCTTTGCCAAGCTGGAAAGACATCGTCTTGGTTCTGGTGACAGACTCTGTCTGCTAGATGAGAATTAGCCCAGCCAAGTAGGCTCATCACCAGCAGGTTAGCTAATGGGTAATAAATTCTTTGGCTATGGTGAACCATGAGACATTTCAAATATGAAATGTCCCTTGTGTGGCCCCAGTCTGATTCCATAGCGATGTTAGTAAAGAAGTAGAAAAACAAGTAAAGGGTGCTAAGAATGAAATGGAAGCTTCAACCATCTACAGACATTAATTTAGTTGCTGGTACCCTAAAGGCAAGATTTTGATCCAACCACCAGCAAACTGATACACCACTAGAAGAAATTAACCGCAACCCTACTGACATGATCGCTTGTAAATGAAACCAGAAGACAAAGAAATTGTAGTTAAATGGAAGGATGGCTCACGGGTTCTCTTGGAAGGTTGAGCAGAGCAAAAGGAGTTGGTAGAGTCAGCTTTAAATCATGTGCCCCAAGGCAATGAGAAACATCATTTCATGGGACAGATGCCTGTTAATGCATAAAGTGAGCCACAAACAAACTGACATAAAGATAATTGCAGCTTATGCACCAACAGCTGTTGCAGAAGATGAAGAACTTGATGTGACCCTCTAAGTCACTCAACATATTCTTAATACTTGATGACATCAATTTAAAACATGAGAAGATGACTTCCCAAAAAAGTATATAATTCTGAATATCCCACGGGCAACTAAATTTCAATATTTCTCAAATTTACTCCTTTTTCTCCTTGCGTACTACTTCACATTCTTTATTCATAGGGCATACTGCCATCCTCCCTGAAACGGGTTTGTAACCTTGGAGTCACCTTTGACTTCTCTCTTTTCCCTATTTCGATTGTTGCTACTGTTGTCATATTTCTTTATGAGATGCCAAATTACACATCCTCAAATGATCCATCCTCTCTTCTCTCCCACACTGCTACTACCACTTCCACCATTCCACTGGACTATTGTGATAATCTCCTAAGTGGTCAACCTGCATTCAGTCATTCCATCCACAATGCAGCCTTCATGCAGCTGCCAAAATTTTTCTTCCTAAAGCATAGATCTGAACATCTCACTCCCTTTCTCAGAAACCTCTAATGGTTCCCAATTGCCTCTAGAATAAAATTCAAACTCCTTAGCTGAATATCTAAAGCTGTCTTTCCAGAGTCTGGCTGTAACCTTCCTTTCAGTAGTATTTCAAACTCAACCTCTGGGATCCCATGCTTGCATGCCATCTTCCATTTTTATGATCTGCACAAGCTGCTTCCAGTAATACCTGGAATGCACTCTTTGCCAGTCTTTGCCTTTCAGACTCCTCTTTCTTCAAGACTCATGGACATCTCTTTCAACAATCTATCCTTTATCCCTTCAGTTTTCAGGGCTCTCTACCTCTTCAAATATTCTTAAGGCATTTTTGCTGATCTCTCATTTCTTTATTACATTCACTACTTACCCTTTCTGTGTAAATGTCTCCAGTAGAAGGGACAGTTAGGAGGTACGGTGGATAGATGACCAGTGCAGGAGTCAGGAGGACCTGAGTTCAAATATCATCTCAGACACTTCACACTCACTAGCTGTATGACCTTGGACAAGTCACTTAACCCCAATTGTCTCATCCTGGCTCATCTCCAGTCATCCTGATGAATATCTGGTCACAGGATTCAGATGGCTCTGGAGGAGTAGTGAGGCTGGTGACCTGCACAGCCCTCCCTCCCTCAAGACAAAGTCAAGTGCAAGTCATGTCATTATTTCTCTGATGGCATGGTCTTCTTTGGCAACAAAGGATGAACAGACACACAAACAATGAGGAAGGTAGGAGAACACACACAGTTATACTCCAGTAGAACATAAACACCTTGAGGGCAAGAATGATCACTGTCCCTTGCACATGGTCACAGAGATTAGATTTGTGATTTCATGGTATAGAGAACTCCCAGATGAGGAAAATCCCTCTATAGGTGCAGCTCAGCTCCTTCTCTGCAATTTATAGTCTTAGAGAAGTTCCTGGAGTATTGAGAGGTTGAATAACTTGTTCAGTCTATGTCAGAGGTAGGATTGGAAATCAGTTCTTCATCCATTACAACATACTGCCTCTCTAATAGTAGATCTTCAGCAAATATGTGCTGAACCAAGTCTCTGTCTTTCAGAATCTTTCATTTCTATCAAGTGTTATCTCTTCCATGTAACCCCTCTTGATGTCCTTGATGAAAGCATTCTCCCATACCGAGTCTCAAATGTTGCCAGAGCATTTTGCCTCTATTTTTCCTTTGCTCCCTACCTTCCCTATCTTATATTGAAGAGGTTCTCAAACTTATTTCGCCTACTGCCCCCTTTAGAAAAAAATTACTCAGCGCCTCCCTGGAAATCTACATTCTTTAATCCTTTAAAGGTTTGGTTTTTTTATAAGTTTGCGTCACTTCAAAAAATATATGAAATATATATATTTAAAATGATCCATCTTAAACTTAATTTATTTTAAATTTGTGGACTTTTTCCTGCATTGAAATTTTGATGATGCAACATTGCATCATGTAACCTTTTAGTATCATATTGTAAAGAAGTCCTTTGTAAGCACATATTCCTGCCAATGCATGCTGGACTTCCCAACAACGCACAATGCTCACCTGCCAATACTTGCTTGTTTAGACCTGTCAGCGGACTTGACCGCTGATCTAACTTGCATTTTATGTGTTTATTTGGAAAATAATGTAATCACTAGGACTTTAACTTTGTTACACCACAGATGAAATATGTTCACAGTTTTTCAAAGTTTTCTTGTCTTCTATTCTTTCCTTATGTTTCCACTGCCCCCTTATTTTCATTCAATGCCCCCCAATTGCACCTGAGGCTCCTATTGCCCCCTCCCCACTGTTTCAGAACTTCCTAGGCAGTATTGCCTACTTTGGAAGCTTATATTAAATATTATATTTCTATCTGTACATGCCCTATCACCCAAAAGAAAGCAAAGTGATTAAAAGCAGGCACTTTGCAGTTTGTGTCTTTCTTTTCCCTACTACCTAGCATAGTGCTTTGTACGTGGTAGATGTTTAATAAATGTTGGTTGAACTTTCACTCTATAGCATATCAGGTCAAGGCTCAATTTACACTCAGTCTCATAGAGACTTGGGAAGCTAGGTGGTAGACTGAATAGAGAGCTGGGCTTGGAATTGGGACTCATCCTCAGGAGTTCAAATTTCACCTCAGACATTCAGTAGCTGTGTGACCCTGAGCAAGTCACTTATCCTGTTTTCTCCAGGCTCCTCATCTGCAAAATGAGCTGGAGAAGGACATGTTAAACCGTTCCAGAATCTTTGCCAAGAAAACCCCAAATGAGGTCACAAAGAGTGAGATATGGATGAACTGAGTCAATTTTTAAATTTAATTTAATTTTTTAAGTCACCATCGTAGTTCTCTTTGGCAGGGGGTGGGGGAGGCCAGGGAGCGGTAGGTAAGTTTGTTCTTGGGAATGAGATCTCTTCATAGTTGACTTGAAAATAGTTCATTTTCACATGAGTATCATAGACTTACTAGTTTGACTTATGTGGAAGGGACCTCACAGAGCAACCCCCTCCTCCTACAGATCATAAAATTGAGACCTAGAGGTAGTATTAAATGGTTTGCCCAACATCACAGAGATACTCAGTGATACAGACAGGACAACACTGACTTGGAAAATTCTAGAACAGTGTTTAGACCTCCCACCTACATGTTCAACCTCAGTTCATTGTAGGACCACCTCTACTGCCTTTGCAGATCCAATATTCACTACCAATAATGGAGTAAAATTTACTTAGATAATGCTGTATCATTGGACTCAAGAACCTCTTCTCTTTTCCTGCCTTCCCTCCCCCCACCCAGTCCAAACATTAATAAGAATTAAAGACTTAGGGCCCTTATTGGTCAATACTGATTTTACAGATGAGGAAAGTGAGGCCTAATGAGGTCAAATGACTTGTCTACAGTTAAAAAAAGATACTACTTTACAAAAAGGTACTAATTATAGCTTAGGTCTTCTAACTTCTAGGTCTATCCATTGAACCACTATTGATTCCATTCAACATGACATATCCAATCTTCATAACTGAGGATGATTGACCATATTTTACTTTTTTTTTTACTTGTATAGAATCTCAAGACTTTACCAAAAAAGACTGAAAGAATAAATTGAATGTATATATATATATATGTATATATATACATATATATACAGTCATACATTCTATACATATGCATGTGTGTATATATGCATGCATGAATGTGTATATATGTAGATGTATATATAGTTATATATTTGTATATGTACATACACACATGCATATACATATTCTCTGACCAGAAATAGTATATTTTTACAAGGCATATGGAAGAAATGAGCCTTGGGAAACTTCCCCCAGAGGGACTTGGAGATAGACTGAAAGTCTAAGTGCCTCAAGCCTTATTGTACCCCAGAGCAGCTCAGATCCTGTATCCATGCAAACTCATGCAAAAAAAATTTGCTTTCCCAAATGCCTAGGACAAAGTGGAACAAAATCATTCCCTTAAACTTCATTTTCTTTTGTCAATAAAGTACACATAAATCATTAACTTTCAGATTAAAAATTTGAGATTATTTCAAAACATGTGTACAAAACCTTTCCCTTATTTCTTACGTTGTTTTACCTTCTGTACTTTACTCAGCTTACACACAAGTAAAATAGAACAGTTTCACTTTGGTTTATGGTAGTGGGGACTGGGGTGGGGGTGGGAGGATAGAAACTGTTTTTTATTCTCAGGAACTAATTCTGTCCCCTTGTTTCACCAGCCAGGGCTGCCAGGGAACACTTACAGCAAACTAAGATTTTATTCACTTTATTAAAAATCCCCCAAACAGCTAAATTAATACCAAGTTGTTGGAAAATTCTTGTTAAAAATGAAAAATAATTTAAAAAATGCAGGGTCAGAGCTATTATATAGGGTCACTTTAATATGAGTTAATGACTTGTTATTGTGTTGTACAATGTATGCATTTTAAAGTATGGTTGTGTTCCCCCCTTGGGTGGAAAAGTGGGGGAGAAGGGAAATATTCTACTCAGATTCTTTGCTGTCTCTTTTCCTTTTCATGAGAAGTAGCTTGGTACACTGAAAGAAAAAGCTCTGGATTTGGAGTCAGAGAACTGGCCCTTGAATTCAAACTCTTCTATTTACCATCTGTGTGACTTTGGACATATCCCTTCACCTCTTAAAGCCTCAGTTTCTTCAGTTGTAAAATGAAGAGGTTGGACTAGGTGACCTCTGAATTAATAGTTCTAAACCGATGACACCATGACCTTGTACAGTTATTGCCCAATGATGTGGAATCCTAGCCTCTAAGAAAAATATTGTGGGTAGAAACCAACATCTCCAGAAATCAAAATGAACACCAAGTTATTTCTTATCTTTTGCTCTCTTTCTTACCTTTCTCTCTACTTCCCCTCCCCCAAGGGGAAAAAATAACTCAGAAAGCAGGCAACATTTAAAAAAAATTTCTGGTACCCACCTAAAGTCCATTTGGATATACCAGGAAGTAATTTTTTGGTACTGAGCCTAGAAAAAAAACCACATTGGCTAATACCCTGGGGACTAAGGAAAACAATTTCAGCCTACACTTCCAAATGATATGTGTTTTTGAACTGTCTGATCATAGCATTTCTTTTTGGGTACATGGTGGCCTATAAAATGAAGACTCCCCCTCCTTCTCCCACTGCCCTTTAAGAGCTGAGCAAACTCCAGAAATGGGCAAGAGGATGATGGATAATATTGAAGACTTTTTGGTTGTTGCTGCTACTGCTGTTCAGTTGTTTCAGTTGTGTCCAATGCTTCTGACCCCATTGGGGATTTTCTTGGCAAACACACTGGAGTGCTTTGCCATTTCCTTTTCCAGCTCATTTTATAGATGAGGAAACTGAAGCAAACAGAGTTAAATGACTTGCTCAGGATCACACAGCTAGGAAGTGTCTGAGGTCAGATTTGAACTTGGGAAGATGAATTTTCCTGACTCTGAGCCTGTCACACTTTCAGGAGCACCATCTAATTGCCCTTGTCAAAGACTATGGAGAGGTACAAAAGACTGAAGACTGAAAAAAGGCCATACTATTTTGTAATTAAGAGATTACTGATAACTTTGGAGAAGGTAGTTTCAGTTGAATAATGAGGTTGGAAGTCAAATTATAGAGAATTAAGAAGAGAGTGAGAAGAAAGGAAGTGAAGTCATCACTGTCTGTAGCCACAAAAAGGAGGAGAGATATGGGACAAAAGTCAATAGGAATTATAATTGTTGTTTTTTTGAAGATGGGAAAGACATGGGGATGTTTGTAGATAGTAAGGAAGCTACTAGTAGACAGGGAAAGATTGAAAATAGGTGGGACAATCTGCTGCAGAAGATGAGATGGAATGGTTGTACTGGACCTTGACTATCTTCCCCTAACTAGGCTGATTGTCTAATAAGTAATACATAAGAATCCAGATTATAATGCAAGATGCCTCAGGAATAGGAAAGTCTGATATAGTAAACTGATACTCCACTGTGCAAGTTAATATTCTGGACCCTCTCTATGAGGTAGTCAATTCCAGGGTGATATGTACCCCAATGTTCTTATGAAAGCTAGTTTACATCATAAAATAGTCTGCATAAACCAGAACCCCAGGGAGTAAGAGTTAAATGAGCCTATGCCTTAGGCGGTATTACTACAAAGCTGTAAGACTGATTCTAATTCTTCAAGATACAAAACAGCGTTGTTGTTTTATCCTTTATAGTTGGTCAAAGCATGGCATGGAGGAAAGAGTGATGAAATTGGAAAGAGAGGCCTTGACTTTGAATGTTGACCCTGCCACTTGATACATGCCAGACATTGGGCAAACTATTTAACCTCTCTGAGAGTTTTCCCCTTCTGCAAAATGGAGGAGGGAGGTTGGACCAAATGTTCTTTTAGGTTTTTTCCAAGTCTAGATCCTACTGACCTCATCACACCATATAGGTGGCAAATCTTATCTACAGTTTTGTTTTTTTTGGTCAAAAACCACAGAGGAATTCTGGTGGATTTTGCACAAATGAGCCAAATCTTTCTCAATTTCTATCTTCTTTGTGATTCTGTTTCCCTAGGTTCCATTTTCTCTTTTCATATTATTTCTTTCCAAGGGAACAAATTGTCAATGAAAGGATTTTCTGCACTTTTATAGAACATACCACTCTAGCCCTCTACCTCTCAATAATAGCTTCTGCATAGCTAAGAACCCTCATGGTATTTATATTTCATTGACATGCAATTTTCAAAATCTTTTCCATATCCTGTTTACGAGACAGGCAACATTATATTCATCTGACTGTTTAAATAGTCATGCTTGGTTCTCCGCTCAATTACTAGACTCCTTGAAGTTTTCCAGGAAACTTACGTGATATTAGTGTCAATTCAATTAGATGAATTTGATTAATATTCATTAAGTACCTACTATACCATGCATAAACATATGAAGGCAAAAAAGAAACAGTTCCTATCCTCAAGGATCTTATCTTTTCCCATAACATTTGCATAGATAAGTGAATATAAAGAAATTTCAGTGGAGCAAAGATACTAACAATTGTGGGAATCAAAAAAGACTTTGGGTAGGAGCTGGCACCCCTGCGAAGTCCCAAAACTCAGAATCTAGGAGGGAAGCATTCTAGACTGGGGACAACATGTATAAAGATGTTAGAAATGGAAGACAGAGGCCTGCTGAATTTGGAGAAGACATAGTAAGCCATCTTGGCCAGGTGAAGGAGGATAATAGAAAATAAGCCTGGTATTGCATGTGGGGAACATGGTGTCAAAGGCTTTAAATACCAGGGTAAAGAATTTGGTCTTTGATCTAGTAGAATGCTGTTCCTTGAGAACCAGGGACTATTTCATTAGTGTGTTTGTATGCTCAGCATAGAGTACAGCCTAGCAGATGTAGGTACATGCATGCTGATGAGTGAAGAAATAAATCCTAGAGACAATAGACAAACATCGAAATTTTTAGGAAAGTAGTGATGTGATATGTATATAGAGATATTAATTTAGGCAGTTGTAAGGGACATGGATTGGAGAGGGAAGAGATTTGAAGCAAGGAGCCTAATCAGGAGATGATTTTATTAATATGGACAAGAGATGTCAGAGCCTTCTGGCTCTAATATCCTATGTTCCTATGAAGTTATTTAATTTCATCTGATTTTAATTTCTTCATTTGTGAAAAGAGGGTCTTGGACTAGATGATTCCCCTCTGTATCCCATTTTCCTAGGATCCCTAACACAGGTCTAAATCCCAAAAACACAACCCCTCTCTATTCACAGTGCTTAGACACACATATCTACAGATCTTATACTTAAACTCCACCTTCTATTCCCTTAGCTCCCAATTATATACAGTGCAGGCTAATTTAAAAACACATATATGACTCATTGGTTGCCTTTGACATTTTGTTGCTTGGAGAAACATCAGTTTCAAATACAAGTGAGCTCAGGGAGCAACCTTTTGACAAAGAGCTGTTATCTCACTAATGTTGTCAGCATGCCTTCTCTCCTCACCTTGGAAGGAAGGCATATAGACTTCATACTAGACCCGTAATTGGTGTTTAAAAAAATGTGAACTATTGACAAATAAAAATCAATGAACTGTGACTGTCTGAGGCATCTGTTACTATACTATGCTGATGGTGCTGTACCAATGCACAAAATATAAGACTGTGTTTCACTCAGAAGCTTCCTAACCTTTCACAAACCTTAATGCTTCTCAAGAGGGCACTATTTAGTAACTGAGCCTTAGAGAGCCCCCATTGCTGGAAATCAGCCAGTTGTAGTTATAGCTACTGAGTCTTTGGATGACATACTGTTTCCTCATCACTATAATAAGACCATGTGGACCTGAAGGCTAGTCTATTGTCCTTAGACTAAAACTGAGTTAATTGTTGTAACAGGGTGTGGTTGATTACATCTACTGAAGGGAAAAGGGAGAAAAAAGGATCCAGTCCTTACTGACCACCTCCATCCCCTGCAGAGATATGCACCAATGTTACAAAGGTATCAAGGTTGATATGAGCAAAAGCATGGGGATGGGAGAGGGAAAAATGAAAACAGGCAAGAATGTACCACATCTAATTTTTCTCCTGATCATAACCAGTAGAAGACCCCAAACATGAAAATAGGACAGGAAACAGTGCTATATAATGGGAAAGAGTAGTGGCCTGGGCAGTCAGAGATCTGAGTCCTAGGTCTGGCTATGGGACAAATTACAATGCAACATTAGACAAGTCAATTTCTCTCCCTCAATTTCCTCATATGTGAAATGAAGTGGGGGTTAAATTAAATCATTTCTAAAAGTCCTTCCAGGTCTGATATTCCATACATCCAGTATTTGCATTATCTGTCAATACTTGGTTGTCCAGGTAAGTGAAGGGAGTATGGCATATGAGAACCAAAGACTGCATGAGGAAGCCCAGATCTTCTAAGAAAGTCTCCATAAACTCGAAGTATTAGAAGAGGAGAAAAATGAGAATGTAGCATGGTCTAATGGTCATGAAATGACCCAGTCAAAAAAATTACTTTATTAAACAATAACATTTCTTGGTTGAATCAGTCATTTATAACTTACTGTGAGCAGGGCCTGTATACCTCCTTGAATCAATCAAAGTCATTGCTGAGATACTTGGTCATGCCCTGAGGAATTTGCATTAAAAGAAGATACTTCAAAGCCAGATGGAGATTCTAGGGGTAAAGGATTAGAAAATAGGGAAATTTTTAAAGTAGCGGAAAAAGGAGTAGGGTTATACAGAGAGGATACATGAGCTGGAAACCCTGGGACAGCTAGGGAAAGGAGGAAGAAAAAGCAGAACTGAGCGGTGACAGAAAAGGCAGATATCAAGGAGAGCCATTTGCTCTACAAGCCTCTCAGGGCTGAGAACTTGAGCTGATAACACTAGTGTACACACTTCTTCAACATTTGAAGGCAATACCAAGAAAAATTTTGCTCTTTCCACATACTTCACAAACTGGACCTGCCTATCCACAAACACTATAGTAGAATCTGCTATTTTGTTTCTTAAGATTCTAGTAAACTGAAGTTTGCCTCACTCCCAAGGATTAACTAGGAATAGATACAAATATAAATTTGGAGTGTTTAACCTCTGCATAACTGTTAGGTATTCTCTTAAATGGGGATTCGAAGCAATCGTAACTGAATTCATAACTTTTCATCTAAAATAAATTCCCTGAAGTTGCAGAAGGGTCAGTCAAATGAGTATTAGGGGCCATTAAACTGCCCTCAGGCTTTAAACGAGTCAATTATTTTAGCAGACTGTTGAAATAATTTGTCCCAAAAAAGTCATATAATATGGTACCTTATTAGGATTCATCTACAAAAAAGCAGCATGACATACAAAAGTCAATAAATAATCTATTCATTCCTCAGAACCACACTAAGTTACTTTGATGTCTACAAGTTAAAAAAATATAGAGAACAGAAGGCAACAAAATTAAAAACAAATCTTTTTAAATCATCAGACCTAAAACCAATTCTGTTCTACCATAGAGTCTATCTCATGGTTCCTTCATTTTGCCTCCTCTTGTCTGTTGTTCTTCAGAAAGCACTTTGGAAACTTAAGGAATTATCATCATCACTGTTATGCCTGGAACATAGTAGGATCTTTTGGGGTTTTTTGCTTGTTTGTTTAAGGCAATACAACAAGTTTGCTTTATCAAAGAGATGTACTTGCACTTGTGAAGGGCATTCAGGTAGGATGATGGAAAAAGGTCAGGTCCCAGTAAAGTCTAGTGGGTTTTTAGATATTTTTTTAGTTAATTAATTTATTTTTACTTTTCAACATTCACTTCCATATGTTTTAAATTTTCTCCTCCTCCCTCCTCCTCAAGATGGCATGCAATCTGATATAGGCTCTACAGACGCACTCTTATTAAACATATTTTCACATTAGTCATGTTGTATAGAAGAATTAGAATGAATGAGAGGAGCCACAAGAAAAGAAAAAACAAAACAAAACAAAAAAGGAGAGCAAATAGTATGCTTTTATCTGCATTCAGACTCCATAGTTCTTTCTTTGGGTGTGGATAGCATTTTCCATCATGAATCTTTTGGAGTTGTCTTAGGTCCTTGCATTGCTCAGAAGAAGTCATTGAACGGTGTGGCATAGTAGGCTTTTAATAAGAGTGTGTTGATTCACGGACTCATCATTGCTACTGCTTTAACCACTAGGTTATAGGAATACTTACCCATCACTAGCAGCTGTATTAGGGTGCTATTCAAACAAAAACTTCCAAAGAAACCACAAAGAAGAAATAGGGAGGGGAAAGAAATTGTAGCTTAGCTTTCCTATAGGTCTACTGTTCGATGTCTTTTTCACAAATCTGTGGAATATCACAAAGGAAGTATCTTTGTAGAACATCTAGTTCAACCCTCTCCATTTATGAATGTGGGAACTGAGGCCCAAGGACTACCTGGTTTCACATGCCTATCAAGTGAGAAAGCTGAGAAATAGAACCCAGTTTTCTCAACTCCCTATAGAATGGTTTCTATTCTTTTGCAATTCTCTCAACAATCTTGACTCCTTTAAGACTCTGGACATAATTCTTATTTTTCACATCTGACTTAAAGTGATGGATGAAGGGACAAATGAGGAAAAATAAAAGAGTTGTTATTCCTTAGCTTATAGAAGGACAAAGAGAAAATAAATTCAAACTAATCAGAGATTCAAAAGCTTTAAAGCATATAAAGTTCATTGATTCCCATGGAGTGCTCTAATACAGACTTTGGGCCTTGGGCAATTTCACCTCTCTGGATCGAAGTGTCCTCATCTATAAAAGGAGGAAGCCAGATTAAATGATCTTTAATATTCCATTTTGAAAATCATGATTTTAGCCCTGTTTCTGATACCCACTAACTATGTGGCTTTGGGCAAATCATCTCATCTCTCCAAGTCTCAGCTTTTTCATTTTGGAAGACAAGGAGATTCAGAATTGATGATTTCCCTACAGCCTGTTCCAATTCTAACATCCTATCAGATTCTGGTTGTGCCAGGTGGAATGAGGTATGAGCATTGGCTCAACCACTCATAGATTATCTGGTTTGGGGCCAAAGGATTTAGGAAAGGACTTCTGCTTTTTATGCAAATAGTCCACCTTGTGGATTAACTTGGAAATCGAGAATGTTCCTTCAAGTTTTACAAATAAAATCATCATATCTTCTAGTAATGGAACATAAAAAATCGGTTTACATGCAGCTAGAGGGAGTTTGGTGAAAACTAAGAAAAAAATTTCCAGGGTAATGAATGACATCCCAGAAAGCATGTTTGGAGTTGCTCTCCCTGATTCTGTGCCACTCTCTGGGAACGATAGACTGTGCTTCTAGACATGCAATAACCCTGTACTCATAGGAATTGGTATATTGGTATGATGTGAAATCCTGAATGATCCCTTGTACTTGCCTCTACTCCAGGGACCTTGATAGGTGGCAGGGTACTTCATGAGTTAAAAGAAGCAGTTTTTAGTTTGATCTTTTGGTTTTTCATGTGTGGCAAGTAATGTGCTCTGTCACTAAACTCCCTATGGGGGAAATTAGGGGAAAGGAAGGGAAAAGGAATTTATAGAACACCTACTATGTGCTATACACAATACTAAGTGCTTTATAAATATTATCTCATTTGATCCTCACAACAACCCAGAGAGATATTTTCCTTATTTTACAGTTGAGCAAATTGAGGCAGACAGAGGTTAAGTGACTTGCCCAGGGTCAGAGAGATAGTGAGTGTCTGAGGTTGGATTTGAATTCAGATCTTCCTGACTGTAGACCTAGTTCCTAATTCACTGTACTACCTGGAAGACTTAATATGGAATATGGTTGGAATATGGTCTGTGTTCTTCCCCCCTCACCCTGCTGTCACTCCCTTGTGGATGATGGATTCAACAAGGTGAGCTTGTACTTGGGCCCAGGATAGCCTTTGGCACTTTGTGTTTCCTTTCTTGATTATGTGACTGAGCATCAATCTCAAGGTGGAGCTATCTAGACCTGAAGATGACTTTGTGAATTCAAGAGGCCCAAAAGTCCTGAATTTAATGTTGGAACCTGTCACAAGGAGAATTTTTTCAGTGGAGAATAAGAAGTTTAGGCCAAATCTGGCATAATTTGTCAGTGGACATGTACCATGAGTTGTTCAGAGGGGAAAGAGACAAAGTAAAATAGCTAATCAGCCATACTACAAAAGGTTTTCTCATATGATGGAGTTTAAGAATCAGCCACCCAACTGGTTGTAACAAGATTATAAGTTAAATTACTAAATCCTATTTTAAGTCATTCTGTTACTGCTTGCTATATTTTTATGCTTATTATCCTTTCCTATAAAAGAATCAAATACCATTCTCATAACTGATTCATATTGTACATTAAGTACTTTTCTATTCTCCCTTTTTTGGGGGGGAAATCATAGACATAAGCCATAACCTAAATTCTAAATTTTCTCCTAAGGCTGTAATAGTGTTAGAAAAAGGAAGGTATATCCTCTTATTAAAAGCCATTTTCCCTCAGTGTAGAATTTGGTCCTGACTACATGCCTGGGTCCAGACCAGGTAGTAGAGAAAGAACCCCAGCTTCCATGGGCTCAGCAGTGGTTCTCTTAAGAGTAGACCAGTAATAATAGAGAAATGAAACATGATACTAAAAGAAATTTAAATATCTGTTCCTGAAGATCTTTATAAATAGGCTGTACAATGCTCTGACAGCTATAGACCGGCAGATAGATAGGAGACTGGCCCAAATGACACCTTGAAGTCCTTTTTAGGTTTATGATTCAAAAAACCTAATGCATGAATTTCAACACTAGCCTTCTAGTAGAATTGGACTACTCAGACAACCTGGTACAGTAGAAAGAAAATTGACCTTTGAGTTTGAAAATTTGGATTTGAATTCCAACTTTTATGTTTCCTTCCTCTTTTAGAATATAAGTACCTTAAGGGTATCTTGACTTTTGTCTTGTCTCTGGACTTAGGTGACTCTAGAGGAGTGAGGCTGATGACTTTGAAAACCTCTGCCCACTTAAATCCAATTCATCCATAAGTCAAAACATTGCCCTCTAGATACCATTGGTCATCTTCTACAATGAAGAATAACCAACGACAACCTTAAGGGCAGGACCCATTTTGTGTTTTTTATTTGTATATCTAAATCCCACGAAATGGTCATATGATTCAAATTTACACCATTCACAGTTATAATTTATATGTAAAATATAGCAACTGGTTCCAGCCCAATGGAAATATGTAATGAAAATTCAAATAACGTGACTGTTTCACAGGATTCATTATTCTCTCTAATTGGGGCCTGGCTGCGTGTCTCACTGACTATACTCCCCTCTGTCAGAAGTCTTGAATTCAGAGTGTCATAAACCAGAGTTTCACAATATCTCATGGTTGGAAGAAACCTTATAGATCATCTAATTTAACTCAGACCTACACAGAAATTCCCTCCATAATATATCCTGACAAGTGGTCATCCAGCCTGGTTAAAGCCTCCAGAAATGAAGGAATGTATGACCTCCTGAAGTGACTCTAACTGTAAGTATCTCTCAAAGCTTCTCACATGGATTCAGAAGGTGCCTCCCAAGGGAGAGAGCTTAGTATGCTACAGTGATGTCTAATGTATCCCTTCTGGTTAGGTAGCATGGTTAAGCATAAAACCCAGCTGTGTTTATGCATGAACCCTTGCAGGACTGAGTCAGGAGCACCCAAGAGAGCTTTCATTTTAAGTTCAACAAATCTCAGGAAAATGTAAAGCTTACAAGATGGTCTAATTTCATTTCAATATAATTCCCATCTTACATTCAATATGCTTGGTTTTATTAAGCTTTGTCATAAACTCTGGGACGACTTCCAAATTTAGACTTGCACAATTATTTTTATTGGTGTGTTAACGAAAAATGGTATATGCATAAATTAAGGTACCCTTCACTTCATCTTATAAGCTAAAAACCAACTTTCAGGTGATTTATAGTCATTTAAACCCTGTAAATGAGTTACAGGAAATATAGGTTATGAGTCCTGATCATTGCTTTTTAAATCCAAGTGGGGATCTGTCTAGAGCAATGATTTCTTAACCTTTTTTGTTATACACTCCTTTGGATATCTGGTGAAACTTATGGACTCCTCATAATAACCTATTGTTTTTCTCATAAACAAAGGAAATGCTATATTTCATTTCAAGGTTAATGAATATATGTAAGTAAGTATTTTAATATATATATATATGCATGTATTTTTCTTATCCAAGTTCACAGACTCCTTAAAATCTACTGATCCTCTGTTGAGAACCCCTGGTTCTAGAGTACTGTTATTACTTGTGAACTTAAGTTCCAAATATACAGGAGACAAATCACAAAGAAAAGTGACCTAGTTCATGTTCAGACTTGAAACCATTTAAATCATGTAAAAAGTAAGTCCTACTGCACTCAGTGGGAGCTCAGCAAACTTGGAGTTGGAAGGTTTTAATTGCTATGGGGAAAAATTCTTTCAAAGATTTTTCCTCCACATGGGCCCCTTGGAAACCTTTCATAGGGGAATTGTAAAATATTTGTGCAACTCAAAGCATAAAGAGAGAAAGATTTCAGAGAGGGAGAAATGGAAGGAAGAGGAGAGACACAGAGGAGAAGAGAGGAGAGGAAAAGAGAGGAGAGGAGATAAAAAGAGAAGAGGAGGAGGAGCTCAGATGTGGGGGAGGGAAGGTCGCTGTTTTCTTGCTAACCCTGTCTTCTTCCTTTCCAACTCTGCCTCAGAACAATGGTTTTTTTACCTTTCCCATCATTACGGCTCTATGTGGCATTTCCATACTTCTATCTAAGTTTCTTTTACTCTTCCAGTTTGGGTGAAATCACAATCATCCAATTGTTGCCTTTTACATTCCGTTCTATTCTTGGGAGCTGGAAGGCTCAGGGAGAACATTTGCTGGAACACGTGTTATACTGGTCTTCACTGCTGCAGGACTTGCTGTATGAGGAAAGGAAATCTAGCTTCAAGCCCCAAGAAAGTATGGGGCTGACTTATACTAGTCTAGTGTCCATTATCTGTAATCCAGGAGACTAGGTTAGCAGGGATAATTAAAATTCCCAAGTCATGACCAAACTGTACGTTAGCCCATCACTTCTCCTTCTCCTATACTAAGCTTTTAATGGGATTGTGAACAAGAGGCAAATTGTGGAGGTTTCAGCTTTACCTCCCCAGCAAGGTCTTTTATCTACCTTCTGTTAGAAGTGCTAATAATCAGTAAAATATACAATGTCCCCTAGCAATGAAAAAGAGAAAAGAGCCTGAATTATCCATTTATTTGGATATTGCAATACTTTCATGGATCCAAGATCTCATTAGTTTAAGTTCCCTTTCCACTAGGGTAGATAAAAACTGATGCACATTTTTTTCATCATGCACAAGTCTTTTCTATTTCTTTCCAGAAATCCTCCATAGAGAATCTGGAGGTCTTCTGTGGTCTCTTTAAATATTCAGATTATCCATCTGTTATTTCTTACTTTTGCTATTTTGACATGTCTTTGGTGCTACCTCTATAGTGCAAATCTTCATTGGTCATATACTGAAGTCTATTTATGCATGCCATGGATTGTTCCATTTTCCTTTGTGTCAACATCAATTTTGTTTTGTTTTGTTTTCTGAGATTATTACATCTCTTATCTACATCTATAAAACACTGCTACATTGATGTCTCCTCTTGGCATGAAGGTGAGCCTGGATTCCTAGAGGTTATTGGAGCAGAGCACAAGATTCTGGAGTTTCTAATGCACTGCTGGTGGAGTTGTGAATGGATCCAATCATTCTGGAGAGCAATTTGGAAGTATGTCCAAAGGGCTATAAAACTGTGCATACCCTTTGATGCAGCAATACTACTTCTAGGTTTAAATCTCGAAGATATCCAAAAACAGGGTAAAAGATCTATTTGTACAAAAATATTTATAGCTGCTCTTTTGGTGGTGGCTAAGAATTAGAAATCAAAAGAATGTTCATCAGTTGGGGAATGGCTAAACAAGCTGTGGTATATGATTGTAATGGAATATTAATGTGCCATAAAAAATGACAAGCAGGATGATTTCAGAAAAACCTGGAAAGATTGACATGAACTGATGCATAGTGAAGTGAATAAAACCAGAACATTGTACTCAGTAACAGCAATATTGTTTGATGAAGAACTGTGAATGACTTAGCTATTCTCAGCAATGCAATGGTCTAAGACAATCCCAAAGGACTAATGATGAAGCATTCCCTCCACCTCCAGAGAAAGAATTGATATTGGTTGAATACAGACTGAAGCATGTTATCATTCCATTTCTTTCATTTTGTTCTTTCATTTGAGTCTTCTTATACAAAATGACTAGTATGGAAATGTTTTACTTAACTGTACATGTGTAACCTATATCTGATGGCTTACCATCTCAGGGAGGGAGGGAAAAAAAGAGGGAAGGAGAAATGGAATTTGGAACTCAAACCTTTAAATAAAAATGCTAAAAAAAAATTGAAAAAAAACCCAAGATTTGGTAGTTTCTACCAAGTTGAAGGTTTTGAATTAAGTCCCAGTGATAGATTGTGTCTGCTGTCTGAGGACCAGCCTAGCTAAATACAGAGGCAAATGCTCATCACCAGAAAGCGGGGCACTAGGTGATGAATTCTTTGGCCAGTTACCCAATCCACAAACTAGGTAATTAAGTCTGAGAGGAGGATACATTTTGGCCCCTAAAGCTCACAAGAGACAAAGCAACCTAGTGCCACAAAAATTCTTTAGACTCAGTGACATGTGTTGCAGTATTCCCACAAATATGTTGGAAACTTTTAGTCTCATGGCAGCTTAAATAGCTATAATACAATTAACAAAATCCCACTAATTATATAGGTTTCAAGACTACATAGTTCAATTACAGCACGATTGAAAGTAGGCCAAACTTTCCTTTTTAAGTTAACCTCAAGTTAAATGAATGGTGTCTAAAATATGTTGATTTTTCCCTCCTTCCTACGTCCAACCATTCAGTTGCATTACACTGTCCTCAAATTGTCAGATTCCTTACTCTATTAAAAAGCTCCATTACATATTATACAATGTAATTCCTGCATGCCCAGGGCCTGTAGACTAGTGCTGTCAAACTCAGATGGAAATGGATTCCTGTGGGCAGCATATTGACTTAGAAAACCACAAGTTAACATTATCTGTAATGTATTGTATTCTTATTCATCTTGTTAAACATTTCCCATTAGTTCCATTAGTTTTCAGCAGACTTTGGGCCTCAAGTTTGATACTTCTGCTACAAAGAACTTCAGTGAATAGATGTTCTTATCTGATTGAAAATTATTTCAATTTGATGAACAGTAATATCTATTTAATTCAATAATTCAATTCAAATAGCATTTTTTAAGCCCCCTACTATAATTTATACAGCATTTTAAGGTTACTCCCCTCACTACAACCTTTAGAAAGTAATATGTGCTTAGTGTGGAGAAAAGTACTGTGGGGGATATAAAAGAAGTGAAAGATAGTTGAGTGCTGTCAAAGAATTTACCTAATTTAAGGTAATTACCTAATTACCTTAATTACCTAAATTAAGATTAAGCTCAACTATACATTTAATACATTTGTTCAATGGTTACCTGTATGGCCTTAGACAAGTCACTTGACCAATTTGGACTTCCAGTTCTTTACCTATAAAATAAGGGATTGGACTGGTTGATTTGGGGGGTTTCTTCTATCTCTAAATGTAAGTTCCTATAATCTCAGTATGCATAAGGCAGTACTGTATAGTGGAGAGTCAGCCTCAGAGTTGCTTTCAAGTCTCAAACATAGATTAGCTTTGTGACCCTGGTCAAGTCACTTAATCTTTTCACTTTCCCTGGTTCCTCTTTAACACTTTAATTTGTAGATCAGGTGGAGAATCTGAGGAACATAAAAAGTTTCTTTATCAAGTGTTCCCCATACCAATGAATTCTTAAATCCCATCCAAAAACCAAATCATTGAAGGCAAGTGTGGGGAATGTAAGGATGGGAACAAAATATCCTCTGACTTGAAGGAATTTCCATTCTCCTTGGAGGAGAAGGGAAATGGAGAGAGAGAGAGAGAGAGAGAGAGAGAGAGAGAGAGAGAGAGAGAGAGAGAGAGAGAGAGAGAGAGAGAGAGAGAGGAATAAATATAAACCACGTTTAGATGGGAGAGAGGATTATTCTGTGGGAAACAGTTCTGAATCTGGAGCTAGAGCAACTCAGTTTGACATCTAGTTCTGTTACCTATGTGACCCTAGGTACATCACTTGATCTTTTGGAATCTCATAGTCATCATATATAAAATGAGGAGGTTGAATAAGATGATTTCTAAATTACCTTCTAGCTCCAAATCTATGAAAATCAGGAAAAGCAGGATTCATGGAGGATATAGTGCCAATCAAGTTTTAAAGGGAGACAAAAGGAACTTGAAACCTGAAAATTTGTGGGGGTCACATATTTAATAAAGGCTTACCTTGAGCAGAATCCCTCAAGCTGGGTTTGGGGGCACAGATTGTTCATGAAGGAGTTAAGTAAGCAGGAATTTCTAATCCTAAATCAGGAATGACCTTGTCTCTGACCTTGTCCTCGACCTTGTCCCTGGGTCATTGGGAGGAGTCTTAAAGACAATTTAAATGCCTGTAGATACTCTGAATAGTTGTTCTGTATATAAAAAAAAAACCCACTGGGGCCCTTGAAAACAAAGACTCTTCCTCTGGAAAGAAAAAAAAACTGACCATAGTCAAGGTTCTGGAAACTGACAGATTCTCATTATGGGGGGAAACGTCATTGAAATAGTCTGACACTGGATATGTGATGGTCCTGCCTAAAAGAGCTAAAGCTTAAGCCTCCTTGATGCAAGCAAAAAGAAAGATGGTGGAATCTACTTCCTCGTCTTCTTTTTTTTTGAGAGGAAGAGGTAGAATCTCAGATGCAGACACCAATTAAAGTCATAAAGCAGACCCAAAAAGGAACTCCACAACCATTGTTCAGTAAAGTAATGTCTAGCTAATAGCAGACCAAAGGACCAAAGTCTAGCAGAGGCCACACACATGCCAGCAGATACTAAATGTCCCTTAAAAGCTATTGAAACACCAGAAAATAAAATTTAAATAGAAAACCGCTAGGAAGCAAACCCAAAGGGAGTATGACCAGATGATAACAGATGCCCCATAGTGTGGGAGGTATAAGTTATACATCTATTTGTGTGCCTTGGTTCCATGTATTTTCTCCAGATATTTCTCTTCCACATAGAATTGTCCAATTTTCCCACTGATAGTATGTGTTTTTATGAGAGAGTGCACTCTCCCAGGTTCATAGCTGCTACTTTTAGTATCATGTTGTTTCATGAAATGCCCTTGATTTGAATTAATTTTATTGAATTATATTCTCTGACTAGTCGAAGGAAATATTTGTGACCTATGCTTTTGAGTGGATGTGGACCCACACAGTATGAACTTGGGGTAGTTTATCTGGAAGCGAGATAGGATAATATACATATGAGTTGGAAGTGACCCTCAAGGGCTACAAAGATAAGGCAGAGATGAGGAAGAAATGAATTTCAGGTGTGCATGGAGGCATGGAAGGGGAATATGGGAATGTGAAAACCAGCTAGTGGTTCAGTCTGGCTGGATGGTGGATTGTATGAAAGGGAGTAATATGAAAGGATTGGAAATGTAAGTAGAGGTCAGATGATGGACATCTTTAACTACTAAATTGAAGCACTTGTATTTTATCTGGGAGGTAATAGGGAGCCATTGAAGATTTTTGAGTTGAGCAATATTATGGTCAAACCCCTGCATATGAAACAGATAAATCTGTCAACATTAAATAATTTATCATTTAAAATGTTTAATAAGAATAAAGAGAATGCGTGAACAAAAATAACAGAAGTTAGTTCTTAGATTGAGTAAAGTTATGAATATATATTTTAAATAAATGCACAGTAGCTTCACAGGTGGTAACTGACAAACACAAGCCTGTTGTGAAAACAGTAAATTAGGACATATAATAACTAAAGACATTCCTACAAAATAGGGAAAGAGGACTAAAGAGTGGTGCATTGCTTGGTTTTGCATGGGATCTAAGACACACACACACACACACACACACACACACACAGATGCTTAATACCAAATTATATTTCTGGTTTTCTGTTTGTTTAGCTTGGAGCTCTTTGAACTGGTGAAAGTCCACAGATATTCCACAACTTGTCTTGCTTTGAAAAGGGTGGAGTTTTGCCTCCCAAAGTCACTTAAGAATGAAGGGACGCCATGGAAAAATTTAAATCACTGTTTTTCTCTTTAGCCATTACTCTCATATTTCTATTTTCAAATAATATTTCATTTTTACTCAGCATGAGCATCCTTCTTCCCTCTCAGACACTCACTGTTCGACAGTGTCAAGAGATAGATGAAAATGACAGAACACTCATCTCTCTCCATTGGATTTGGAAAAGTGCTGGCAAGTATCATTGCTGGCGTCAGCTCTGGTATTAGGAAAGAAAGAAAGAAGGAAGGAAGGAAAGAAGGAAGAAATAGAAAAAGAAAGAAAGGAAGGAAGGAAGAAAGGAAGGAAGGAAGGAAGGAAGGAAGGAAGGAAGGAAGGAAGGAAGAGAGAGAGAGAGAGAGAGAGAGAGAGAGAGAGAGAGAGAGAGAGAGAGAGAGAGAGAAAGAAAGAAAGAAAGAAAGAAAGAAAGAAAGAAAGAAAGAAAGAAAGAAAGAAAGAAAGAAAGAAAGAAAGAAAGAAAGAAAGAAAGAAAAAGAAACAAAGAAAGAAAATTCCTATAACCCGGGTCGAATGGACAAAGGAGACATTTGACTCCTACTTTCTTTTGAAAGGGTGGTGGTAGGCAGCGCTCAGTCCTCTCAGGACCTCTCTGGCATTTCTGTCAAGGTCCCCTTGACTCTGTTTAACAATGTACATTCTACAAATCCTTACTGAGCACCTACAACATGCAGAGAGAATGCTTTGGGGTAATATAAAGCTTCCTGCCCTCCAGAAGTTTATAGTTTAGTAGGGAATTAAGCCACAAAGTCAAAACTCTAATAGGTAGGCATCCTGGATGTTGTGCTGGACTTCCAAGTCAGGAAGACCTGAGTTCAAATAGTGCTTCTTAGACATTTAAAAGCTGTGAATCCTTGGACAAATTAATTAACCTCTTTCTGCCTATTTTTTTTTAATCTGTAAAACTGGGATAATAATAGAATCTGCTTTCCCAAGTGGTTTGTGAGAATAGGATAAGATGAAATAATATGTGTAAAGTATCTTGATTATCAATTATTTATTATTATTACATGATTATCAAGAGACAAACAAAAAAAGTGCTTTATAAGCCTGGAAGGGGGCTCCTCACAGAGGGAGTGACATATTAGGAAAGGCCTCATGGAGATGGTCTTTAAGGGAATAGGAAAGAGAATTCTGTGAATAGGAACAAGTGAGAAAATGTCAGGGGAAGAGAGGAGGGCACAAAGAATCTCATTTTGGCTAAAGTCTGGAGGACAGAAATGTGAGATAAGATTGTAAAGGTAATCTGACCTTGGAACAAGACAGTAGTTCTAATGAGGCAGAAGAGGGTTTCTTTGGTGGGGGGAGGCCCTTGGGGTGAGGGGGGAGGGAAGAAAGGAGGTTTGGAGAGGGGAAACTGCAGAAGGTTACAGGTCCCTACTCTCAGTAGCTCTTTTTGGCGTTTTTGGAAAATAAAGCAGTCATTGCTCATAAGCTCCACCTCAACAGTAATGGAAAAAAACAGTGTGGCAGTAAAGGGGGGGTAGTAGTGGGGGCCAGTGTTGAAACTGTTCTCTCTTCCATAGATGCTTTATTGCTCCTGTAGCTGAAGGCACAAAGTGGCTAGTAATATCTTATTCCTCTAGGACCCCCCCAGCTCCCTGCTGCGTCCTCCTGTGTCCTCCGAATGTTTCCTCATGCTCAAGTTGCCCATGTAAATCAATCCCCTTTTGTGCTGGGACGCCTACAATGGGGATGGTTTTTCTTTATGAGTTACACATTCAGCCCACATGGGGCGGCGCATGAAATATCTGCTGAAATTTTTTTTTTTTACTTTGTGTGTAGGGACAGGACCTCCTGTCTGTTTACACAAGGACAGAAGAAAAGTCTGAGGAAGGTAAAAGGGTCACTGGGCCCATTATGCTGTCCCTTTATGTTTTTCTCCTGCTATTTCCCCTCATACATCATTGTCCTCCTGGAAACTCATCGAAATCTCTTGAGACTTTGCTATTTTTCCTCCAGTAAGGCCCCTTTTAGGGAACTATTTTAAGCTCATTATGTTCTGGGCTAGATCTTTCTGGTGAAATTTTGCCTTTGCTCTCGATTTTCTGCCCACTTGGGCTGTTCCTTTGTTGTAGGACATACTGGGGATATTTGCATTTTTACTGGTTGTGGAAAACCTAGCAGTAATCTTACATTGCACATATTTTTATTCTGAAAGTTGTGAGATAATTTATTTTGCATTCCTTCAGCATGAGCCATCATCCCTTTTCCATCCCTCACAAAGGCCAGTGTGGACTAGCATTGCTTCCGAATGCATCTCCACAGGCGAATTCCCAGGGAAGTCTGAGAATCTGGCCCTTTTATCTCCAAACTGTTGTCGCTGGTGTCCTGTGGGGGTCGGGTTTTTGCTTAGGTTTTGTTTGGGTTTGGGTCTTTGGCTGAACACCTTTAATTGATATCCTCCACTATTTCCCAGCTCCCACATTATTTATTCTAACTGTGTTGATTGAAAAGCAATTTCAGGCACATAGGTCACAGTTAGTTCAGGATCTGGTGAGAATTGTTAGCAAGGGGAGAGAAAAGGAAGTGGACCAAGTAGGGGGACAAGATCAGAGAGCAGAAATAGTTTCGCCTTGAACAGTCTACTTTGCTTATTTAGTGCCCTGAGAACAAAGGTCCCCCCAAAAGGAGGTGGAGAGAAGGTTTGGGTCAAGCTTCTCTGTTTCCTTTCTTTTCATCAGGGTAGATTTGGTATCCAGAGACAACTTCTAGATTCAGTCATCATGTCAGCAGTTAAGGCCTAACTCAGTTTCATTATCATTTGTATTTAGAAGGGTCTACTACTGAGGATCAGCCTCACACTTTACTGACATTCTCAGGAAGTTGGTAGAATTTGAGGGAGGATACCAACACATTTGGTGGAAACCCCTTTGGATAACTTTTGGGAGCACGTGCACAGAATGGGCTTGCATGGGTGGGTTGTCACCTGAATCATTGAGGGGCATACCACAAAGATCAGATCATACATTGATTGTATTCCATTAGGGATTAAATCAAGGAAACCTAACCATGAGGTACATATTTGAACTGTAATTAATTGAAGGATTTTACCTAGCCACTACCGCCTACTTATTAAAAAAACACCACCATTTATTAAGCACTTACTATATGCTGTGTACTCTTCTAAGTGCTGGCGATTTAGTTGCTTAACATGAGACAACACAGAAGTGTTGGTAAAGACCAGATTTCTAAACTTCAAGAATAAACCTTTAAGTGAGTCTGAGAAGTATGGTAAGAATAAGGTCACAGGAGGATCTCAGAGTCTGCACTACTACCTGCTTCTATAAGACCTACTGGAGAGAAAAAGATCTACTTGGAAGAACTGATTGGAGAAAAGGCTTTGCTTCTTAGGAAAGCTGACAAGAGAAGAAAAGGTTCTTTCCTACTTCTGCCACATGCTTCCTGAGAATGGAAGCATCTCAGAGATCAGCTAAGGCTGAAGGTCTATAAGAGTACTTCTTTGGAGTCTAGGAGCAGAGTTAGAAAAGCTCTGCAGTTCCCAGGCTTAGGGTGTCTGTTTCTTCTTAAGGAAAGTAACAGCTCTCGTCAATGTCAGATGTCAATGTCAATTCAATTCTTCAATGTCAGTGTAGGACCCAAACATAGTATGAAATCAGAAAGGCTGGGGAGAGAAGGAGGCCCACTTATCAATCAACTATCATGCTGACTGACCCTAAGGAAAGCCAAGGACATCAAGGCTTACATGGTTGTGAGGTATTCCAGGAACATGGGTTTCCTACTCATGTGCTTTTATGTTATAGTTTTGTAAGTTTGTGCCCACTTTCCCCTATTGACACTATGTGCATGGGTGGGAGAATGTGTCCCAGATTTATGGGTGGAATGTTATGTTTGACTGAATTAATGGTATCATCTTGTTAAATGGCTTATATGCCAATGGGACAAATGAGTTACAGTTATGAGTCATAGGGGTGTATTTTCCTCCCTTCCTCCACCAGGATCAACTGGATCCTGAGAATGGATTATAGTAATGTGGTCACTCCATTTGGGAAACCCAGATCTGCCAGCATGAGTACAGGTTGGGTGAGATAGCCAAATGTAGACCAAAGGGAAAAGAAGGGAGAATAAAGGGGGTCCGGTATTTTGCTTACTTACTGTACTACATGTTTAACAAACGTTTATTATGAACAAGTTTTAAAGCTTGTAGAAGACATGATTTCTGCCTTCACAGAGCTCCTTTCCTTTTCAGTGATTTTCTATTTTCTTCTCCCTTCTCTCCACCTTAACTATGTCTTAGGTTTACTAGTATTTCTCTGATCATTCTGAGCTTAACATGAATCAGGTTGTCAACTCTGGGTCCTTTAGGATATCTCAAGCTAGTGGTGGTTAGACAGTGACTCAGAGAAGAAATTGATTAGGGGGAAAATGCCTAAAGCTTTTATACATATAATCAGCCCACAAATTCCCCCATAATTACCAAGGACAAACAGAGGGATAGCCTCTTTCTTGTTCCTTACAAAACGTTCAGGTTTGCCTTTTGGAAAAGCATGCTGGAATTCACAGTCAGTCACAGTTCTGACACCTACTGTCTTTGGGCAAACCATTTACTTTGCCTCTGTTTCCCTATCTGTAAATTGAAGGGGTAAGACCAGGTATCTTTAAGGTTCTTTCCAGTTCTGTGGAAACTAGAAATTTTTCAGTTTCTATTCTCTTAACTGTATTTTGTTGTTTAACTTGATTCAACATCTAAAAAATATTGGGGGTAAGAGAAAGGAATTGCTTCAGAGTAGCTGAACTAACTATTCTGTCCATGGCATGCTATTAGCATTTGGGATTATAAAAGATTCCTGATCTTCATCTATAAAATAGAAGGAATTACAGAATGATTTCAGGAATGTCTTTAGGTAAAGTTTCTTTCAAAATTATTTTTGTTGGGAGTGAGGGGTTAGGTTTCAATAGCTTCAAAGGCTAATTTTTATTCATAGCAAATATTTCTTACTCAGCCCCTCTCCTTAGCTGATTGCTGTCACTTACTCAATTTTACCATTGGGTTCCATGAAAGGAAGGATTGAGATGCCAGAATTTTCATTTAGGTTTTCTTCCCATTCCTGAATTTTAATATATGTATATGGAAAGGAGAGAGGAAAACTCCTGTGTTTTGCAAAGATGTCAATTTTTCAATATATGTATGATCTCATCAGTGTGGGAAGTTTCTTGCATCACTATAGAATTCAGTCCACCAATGTATTATCATTTTGTACAAGAATGTCTATATATTTTTATATATCCTCCCCAGAAGGTCCTTCATCCTGAAGGCCATCTACCTAATACACTGGGAACCTCGTTCTTTTTATAATTTGTGGGTGCTCATATAGCACTTATCTACCTACTATCTCTAACTCTAATTATATAATTGGTCAATCTACATGTCCTTGATGATAATCTTAGGAGAACAGGATCATAAGTACTTTAGAGATCTAGTACTGAGGCGTCAAACACAAGTATTATGTAGGTAACATTCCCCATGGAGGCTCAAGTCAGATTAAAATGTAACTGGGAAATATTTTTTAAAAATAAATAAAAATTAACTACACATGTATAGCCTATATTGAATTGTTTGCCTTCTCAGTGGGGATGAGTGGGGAGGGAGGAAGGAAGAGAAGTTGGAACTCAAAGTTTTAGAGATGAATGTTGAGAATTGTTTTTGCATGCAACTGGGAAATAAGAAATACAGATAATGGGGTATAGAAATCAATCTTGCTCTTCAAGAAAAGAGAGAAGATGGGGATAAAGGAAGGGAGGGGTGTGATGGAAGGGAGGGCACATTGAGGGAGGAGGTAATCAGAATGCACGGTGTCTTGGGGTGGGGGAAGGGAGAGATGGGGAGAAAATTTGGCACTCAAAATCTTGTGGAAATTAAAGTTGAAAACTAAATAAAAATAAATAAATAAAAAATACATTAATGTTAACATGTGACTTGTTAAGTTAACATGCAGCCCTCAGGGATCTTTAGGTACTGGTTAGTGACCCTGTTTATATTTGACTGCTATGGTCCATGAAGTCATGAAGAGTCAACCATGATGGAATGGCTCAAAAACCACAAAAATGCCCTCATTCTCCCTTCACTGATAAAATCACACATCTGCTCAAAATAACAACAATAACAATAAAAGCACTTCCTAACCATTAAAACTATCTTAAAATGTAGTGGCCCAGTCATTTCAGATCTTTAAGTAGAGGCTGATGATCATTTGCAGAGTACCATAGAGGGGATTCCTCTTTCAGGTGTGCACTGGGCTAGGTGACCTCTGAGGTCATACCTCAGAGGATACCATGCCACTAAACTCATACAACTTCCTTATTTTACAGATAAGGAAACTGAGGTCTAGAGAAGCCAATTTGCATAGCCAATGTCACACAGACAGGGTGTCTCAAAGCCAGTATTTGAGTATGCCATATAATTTCAGATCTGGATTTTTCCATTGTTTAGGCCAAATGCACAAGTTCAAGCTATTATTGGTCTTATTATTGGTGTCTATGCATTAAACATAAAAAGAAGAAGAAAAATCAGCCCTGGGGAATGAAAACAGCATTAGTGAGAATCTCACAAAAATTCTTGGAAAGTTCTGTTGCCCTTCTCCGAAACGCTAATGACAATAATCTGTAGACAGGGAAAAGACCCTTAGACAAGAATTAATGAATTCTTCTGCTGTTCTGTCTCTGTGTTAGAGTACAGACTGGAGTCACTGAAGTCTGCTTGGCCAGAGACAATGTTAGGAACACAAGGAAAAGCCAATAACCAGTGCCATCTAGTGGTAATTAATTTTTATCTCCAGAGGATACCATGACCTCCTTCCACAGTGCTCTGAGGGTTCCCAAAATGAGAACAAGAAAACACACCTTTCTCTTTGCAGTACAAAAAGTGAACTGAGACTAAGTTGCACAGCATACATACAGACTGAAATGTTTGGACTGCTGCTAACCTTAGTTGCTGGATGTGGGGTGTGTTTATTAGAATCAATGGGTCTAATAAGCTTTGATAGGGTACCTCAAGACCCAAAGAAACATTAGCTTGGGCAAGGCAGTGCTCAGCAGAGCCCTCTGTGTAGCCAAATTTATTTAATATAGCATGTGCATGTCAGCTATTTCTTAAGGATGAAAGTTCAAGCTTCTCAGAAGACCAAGACATTCTTCACTGAATCACATGATGTCTGAGATGAAGTAGACCTCAGTGGTCATCTAGCCCAGTGCACACCTGAAAGAGGAATTCCCCTCTATGGTACCTCTGCAAATGATCATCAGCCTCTACTTAAAGATCTAAAATGACTGGGCCACTACATTTTAAGATAGTTTTAATGGTTAGAAAGTGTTTTTATTGTTATTAAATGTATTCTTATTATTATTATTTTGAGCAGATGTGTGATTTTATCAGTGAAGGGAGAATGAGGGCATTTTTGTGGTTGTTGAGTCATTCCATCATGGCTGACTCTTCATGACTCCATGGACCATAGCACTCTAGGCCCTTTTACTCCCCACCATCTCTCAGAATCTCCCCAAGTCCATGTTCGTTGTTTCCATGACACTGTCCATCTCATCTTCTGCTATCCCCTTTTCCTTTTGCCTTCAATCTTTCCCAACATCAGGGTCTTTTCCAATGAGCCCTGTCTTGTCATCTTCTCTGTTTAGCACAGCGGCTACATGATTAGAAATAAGGGAGATCGAAGAGATGTTATGAAGAAAGAAAGGACATGATTTACCAACTGATCTGGAGATGTGGAATGAGTGAGTGATGAAATGAAGATGGTACCAGATTTATGGAGCCTGGGTGCATGGAAGGCTGATGGTGCCCTCAAAAGAAGTAAGGAAGTTGGCAAATGAGGTAGATCATTCTTCCAATGGAGACTGGCAGCTTCTCTACAATCTATAGTCTTATAGATTTGTCTCGGGCACTGAAAGGTTAAGGGAATTGTTGGAGTAATGACCTGTATGGGTCAGAGAAAGGGATTTAAACACAAGTCTTCCTCACCTTTCCAACAGGATCTCAAATTCAACATGTCCAATTGGACATGTTTCTCTCCTGAACTGAAGCCCACCTTTTCCCCATATTTTATTTGAGAGAGCTACCACCCTTTCACCCATTCAGGATTGAAAGCTCAGCATTACCTCCAGTTACTCAATCTCACTCACTCTGCCTATCCAAATCAGTCACCAAATCATGTCCTTTCTGCCTCCATATCTCTCTAATCTGTCCCATCATTTCCAATAACGTGGCTAAGGCACCACCATAATTCAGACTTTTATTACCTCTCGCCTAAGCTATTACAATAGTCTCCTACTTGGTCACCCTACCTAAGGTCTCAACCTAATCTAATCTGCCTTTTACCCAGATGCCAAAGTGATTTTCCTAAAGCGCAGGTTTGATCATGTCCTTACCCTGTTTAATAAATGTCAGTGGCTCCCTATTACAGCTAGGATATAAGTTCCTCTGTTTGTCAGTCATGACACTCTCCCATCACTGTATCTTTGCACTGGCTATCCCCTATACCTATAATGCATTCCCTCTTCACCTCTGCCTCTTAAAATTTCTAGCTTCCTTCAAAGCTCAGCTAAAGGACACATTCCTATAAAGTCTTCTGTGATCCTCTTGGCTGGAAGTGCCTTCCACTCACATACTGTGTATCTATTTTGTACATATCCATATTCTATATGTATATACTATCTCCCTTCATTAGTTTGCAATATCTTCAAATGAAAGAGAACACTGTTTCACTTTTGGTTTTGCATCCCCTGTGCCTAACACAGTGTTTAGTATATGGTAGATGCTTAATAAATGTTTGTTTATTGATTTGTTGATCTACTGTGAAGTCCATTTTCTTTCTATTATACCACGCTGCCTCTTAAATTCCATATGTATATGCGTGTATATATATACATATATATACACACACATATGTGTGTATACACACATACATATATATGCATACATACACACATATATAAAGCTTAAGTCTAACAAAATCCTGCAGCCAAGCTCCTATTCCTGGCCCTCTGGGACAAACCAAAGTAAGTCTAATCCTTACTCCCTCAAGTCCCATTCTCCTCCTCATCCCCCCCAAAGTCTTCTCTTATCCCACTTAAATATCTTTAGTTCATGCATCAATCCATTATGGTATGCTTTCCAAGACTGTCACCATCTTGATTGTCATGATTTTCTTTGCCTATGCCACTAGAGGAGAATTTAAGATCAGCAGGACTAAACTGTATATAATTGAAGAGGCTCTTGCTGGAAGTTTCACTGTTCTCAAATGTTTGAATGACATATTATAAAATAGAGGATCCAGAAAGAGGTGTCTGAGAATGTCAGGAACTACCACCAATCCATCTCCATAAAACCTTTATGAGAATAATCTATATACTCATCAAGGGCATCCTTGATGAAGATATGAGAAGGCAACAGACAAGTTTTCACATTCAATATTGTGTAATTGACATCTTTCCAGAGATGGAAAATATACCCTGAAAGGTATAGAAAATATGGGATTCCATAGTTCTTGCTGTTTGTGGATTAGCTTTTTAAAACCACTTTGGTAGATAGTAGTAATAATAGCTGGCATTTAGGTAGTATTTAAGGTTTGTAAAGTGCTTTACACATATACAATACCTTGATCAAAATAGTAAAATCAGTAGGGCAAAATGTCACCTTGGAGGCCCTCTTAAAACAAACAAAAGAGTTTCTGTCATGAATTTTTAAACTCACACAAGATTTCTTGAAAGACGGAGCAAACATGACTGCTCAATGACCCCCTTAGCACTAATGTCAAGTGAGACACCAAACAGAGAGACATATGCCAGCCAAAGGTGTTTGCCACCGTCATAGAAGATGTTCAGCACAGCGTCCAAATGGAAGAAGGTTTCCCTATGTAGATTATAAGGTCCTCCGGCTGTTCCTGTTTGGATACAAAATTGTGCTGATTGGAATCAGTCCCAGAACATTGCAGAGACTCATAATGAGATCCATAACTATTCAAAAAAAAAAAAAAAGAGGACTTAGGAGGACTTGGATGAGTCCCACAGCACAAAATAGATTTGTGTACCACTAGGGGGAGTATTCACATTGGGGAGACCACAGCACCATCTAAGTAATAATAGCCATGCTAATTTAAAGAGAGCTTTAAAGTTAAAGACTGTGATAGGGGTAAAGGAGGGGTTCGTAGAAAATGCATTAGGAAAATATGAAGAGGAAGAAACCACTTTCAATTGGGGAAAATAGGGAAACAGGGTAGGCTTCAGGGAGGAGGTGGTACCTCAGATGAGTCTGAAAGATTAGGGGGCTACTAGGTGATGCAGTGGATAGAGCACTGTTTCTAGAGTCAAGATGGACCTGAGTTCATATCCAGTCTCAAATACTAACTCTCTGTGTGACCCTGGGCAAGTCACTTAACCCTAGTTACCTCTTAAAAAGATAATTTTTTAAAAGGGAAAGAAAGGGGTTATAACAGGAAGAGATGAAGAAGGGAGTCCTTTTGGGTCACGGGGATGGTTTGCCCCATATGCAGGGATGTAGGAGATCCCAGTATGTGATTTTGGAGCATAGGCACCTGAAAGGTAGCAATGTAAAATAAGGCTGGAAAGGCAGGATTGAACTATATTATAGAAAACTATCAAAGCCAGGCTAAAGAATTTCTATTTTATGCTATAGGTAACATAGATCCTATGAAGGTTTTTGAGTAGGGGACTGATATGGTTAGTCGTGAACATTAGTAAGATTAATCGTACATTTATTTTTTTAGAAGAATGTGTCTTATGACAGTGGTTTAGTCCTTTGTCCTACTCAAAGCCCTGATGTCTGTTTCATATCTCTTTTTCCATAGAAGACAATGTATAGCAATGGAAAGAATGCTAGGTTTGGAGTCAGAAGACGTAGGTTGAAAACTAGAATTGATGACTGACTGCTTGTGTGACCTTGGACAAGTCACTTAATTGCCTTGGCTCTCATTTTCCTTTTCTCTAAAAGGAGCTTAGACTAAATGACTGCTAAGCTCCTTTCCTGCTCATGCCCTTTGGATGGGCTGTGAGTTACCAACTACGATCCTTTCTTAAGATGGAGAAACACCAGGCCTTACCATCTGCTCTGCCCCACACCCTGTGGACCACTATATCCTCCAAATGTCTAGGCATTAGCATCTGACCTGCTAATGTACCCTATGGACCCCTGGGCTTTGCCATCTACCTCACAGGAGCACCCTTGGAACCACCAGGGTAGCCCGTATGCTCTGCCACTGGACCCTCCTAGAGATGCTTTCTTCATTCATTAGTCTTGCAAGGTTATTAGCTGTCTTGCATGAATAGAATGCTTCCCATCTTGCTTTTACCTCTAGGAATTCCTCTCTTCAACCTTCTACCTGAAGCCTTTCCTGATGTCTTCAATGAATAGCACCCTCCCTTGTTTCTATTTTGTCTTTATTCCCTTTATAGTTATTCTGTATAGACCTACAAATGTCCTTACAAATGCCTCCCCAGCTAGAATGTTAAATTCCTTACATGGAGGAGTTGTGTAATTTGTTGTACTTATTTTCCTGTAGCCCAGCACAGAACTGAGCACATAGTAGGTGTTAAAATGTTTGTTGATTGATTGGTTGGTAAAGAGTAGGCCCTTATTAGGTAACACAGTAGGTAGAGTGCCAGGACCACAGTTAGGAAGACTCCTTTTCATGAGTTCAAATCTAGAATCAAAGACTTATTAACTGTGTGACCCTGGGCAAGTCACTTAACCCTATTTGCCTCAGTCTCCTCATCTGTAAAATGAGCTGGAGAAGGAAATGGCAAACCACTCCAGTATTTTTGCTAAAAAAAAAAATCCAAAAAACAGCAAAAAAAACCAAGTGGGGTGAGATACAACTGAAAAATGACTAAACAGCAAAAAAGTCCTTATTATCTTTTTTCTCTTCCCATTTATTCATTCCCTTCTAGGGATAAATCTGTGACCTTTGACCTCTGGCATAGCTGGGATACATTTTTTTTTTTTGCGTTCCAAATTTTCTCCTTCCCTCTAATCCCTCCCTCACTCATTGAGAAGGCAAGATATGTGATACCTATTATACCAGGATACATTCTTCATGGTTTTTGTCAACTATGGCAGGGCAAGGGACAGGGGAGGATTTGGTAGAGCCCAAGGAGCACAAAGTCACTGTCCTTACAGGCAGAGTTGCATATCCATGTCTAGAGGAGGCTTGTTTTTAAAGCTGTTTTAGTCCCACTTATATCTTCAAAATAAGGTCCAGGCCATGCAATATGTTTTGACCTTGGACTTTGGAATGACCCTCAAAAAATTCTTTATGATAAAGAATAAAAAAAGAAAGGGAAAAAATCCCATAAAATCATCCAACATATCAAAAATGTCTGACATTTTGTACAGTGTTCCACACCCGTTTACTCCTACTTCTGCAGAGAATCAGTTGTGTAGACAGGACTTTTGAACTACTGGAAGAGGTTTTTTTGCTTGGCCATGTATATTTGTTACAAGAAATTTGCTTTCATTTTCTTTCTTTTCTTCAATAGAATGGGGGGAGAGAATAGACTTCTGTAAATTTTGGAATAATAAATGGGGGATGGTACAGATGTGAAATATTTCATGAGCTTTTAGATGAGGTCAATGTTTATTAGCTTTACTTAACTTTGCTACAAGTGAGATACCTCTCGTGAAGCCAAAATAATCTGTGAATGCTTGTAATGGAAAAATAAAACATATCCATAAAACTGAAAGTGAAAAAGCTCCCCCCCCCCCCCAAAAAAAGGAAAAGTGTCTTTGGAGGAAGCAGTAAGACCTAAGTAGTTTAGGGAACAAAGTCATGCCTGTGTGGAAAGATTTAGGGGACAGTCGGAAAAACTACAACCTTCTGACATTCTTTCATTACATCTTGCTTAGAAATTTTTTAAATGAACAACATAATGCACCTTCTTTCCAAAGAAAGTAAGACAAAAACTGTATAACATCTACATAGTCAAGCAAAATATTCTGTCATTGGTTATGTTACGTCCAAAAAATATGCCTCAATTTGCACCCTGAGTCCATCAACCTCTCTGTCACGAGATGGTTCTGGGTATAATGGGTTAGAGTTCTGACATCTTTCAAAGTTGCTTGTCTTTATCATGTTAATGTTCCATGATTTTAGCTTCATCTCTGTGGTCCTTGAAGACTTCTGACCTTTGAGAACCTCCTGTTAAAATCCAAGCCACTCTGGAAAGAGTCATACCTTAAGTTGTCATCTGCTCCCATCTTAGCTATGATAATTACAACTCATTAACGTTTACAAAGAGTTTTCCTCATTAAAACCCTGTGAAATAGGAAGTGCAAGTATCATTATCCCTACTCAACAGATAAACAAAGTAAGGCTTAAAGAGGCCAGTGGCCAAGTGGCAGTACTGGAATTGGACATGGAGTCAGAGATACCTGGATTATACAGCAGTCCTTACCTCCACCATTTTCTGGGGATGTGACTTTAATCTCCGAGCTTAAATTTTCTCATGAGTAAAATAATGACATTAATACTAATACCCTACCTCATAGTACTGTTATAAAGATTAAACATAGGGTGTCCCAAAAATCTTAGTGTAGGTTTATTAAAACTTTGATAATTTTTAAAGCTTCTGCACTAAGACTTTTGGGACATACTGTATCTATAAAAGCTACACTGTCTCTTTAAGGCCCCTTTTAACATTAACTGCTACTTATACATGAAAAAGTACTTTGTAAATGGTTAAGTGTTCCTAGTTCACTTAGATGTAGGTTTTAAGGTTTTTTGTTTTCGTTTTTTCAAATCACATTAGCAGGATCACAGAATGTTGTCACAGCTACAAACCTTAAAGGATCATCGTCCAGCTTGTCATTGGATAAGTGACCCATGGTTTAAAGTTTTTGATGCCCTAATCTCATTAGAGCTTCCCAACCACCTGGTGAGGTCAATATTACAGGTATCATTATCCTCTTTTTCTGAGGAGGAAAGAAGGCCCAAGGGGAGGCTACGTGAGGCAGATAAGGTTTGTAGATTGATTTACCCATTACCACAAAGGTAACTGTTGTTGAACTCAGGTAATCTGTAGCCAAGGCCAGCTTACCTGGTCCCCTAGACCACAAGGGTTGACACTATACAGAGATCAAAAGCAGGCCACAGTCTAGGACTTGGGGTATGGGATGGGGAGGTTGGGAGGAGGGAACTGGGAGGTGGAACTAGACCAGGAAAGGAAAGTTGATAGGGATGGTGGGAAAGCACCCAAGAAAAACCACCTCCTTCACAATTTTGCCTGGCGCAGCCTGGCTTGTATCAACAATCACAAAATGACTAAAAGGGGTGAGGGTAGTGGATAACCACATTTTTTTCTGGTGGTGCTGTAGATACACATTGTTCTTGTTACTTTAAAACAATACCACTTTTTAGATTTTTCTAGCTAAAACCAGAAAACCAGACCAACAAATAACTAAACTATGACAACAAACCAGCAACAATGAAACTGAACCCACCATCCCCATAACAAATGAGAACCCATACCACTCTGATTGCTTCCATCTTTCTACCTTACATTCTTTTCTTTTTTTTTGTCACAAAAAAGAACCAAAATGGAATTTTACTAGCCCATCTATGCAGCAGACACTAAACATACTGAAAAGCATTTCCTAATGATGCCTTGTTTAATACAGAGGGGCTCCATTTTAGAGCAGTAAAGCTTATTAGAACATACCTACATTTCATATTTTAGGGTTGTAATAGTCATTCCTACAAGTCCTAAAGGAGGGCCTATAAAGCACTGTTAATTCATATTAATTTGCTATTTAGCCAGTTATAATGCAAATCTCCGTCTCTTGAAAAACATTATTTTTAAAAAAAGTTTCACCATATATGGACATTATTTATTGCTTGGTTCTCATTGTCTCCTTCTAACATGCCCTTGATCAGACCCAAATGCCCATTTTGGAGATTTTTTCCATTTGAGCAACGACCGGCTTCTTATATTATCCACTGATGCAGGAAAGTTAAATTACAACCAGTTCATATCATAGAAACAAAGTGTTTCCTGCAATTACTGATAAGGGACAGTTCATTTTCTCTCTGTCATCCTGCAAAACCCTCCTAACAATTCATGCCTGGTTAAACAGGATTTCCACATCTACCGCTGACATCTTTCCAAGTAATTCAGGGTTGTTATTACGGTACAGTCCTGGCAAGGCTCAAAAGCAGGCAGACTTGACTGGGCTGCTCAGAGCAGAGCTTAAGTAGTTGTAATTAATAATAATTGCATGCCCACTACACTCCAGTTTTATCACATTATCCATCAATGCAAACAAAAAACATATATATGTGTATATATATATGTATATTATACACACACACAGTTGTAGTAACATCAGTCCAACAACAAAAAAATTGCTTCTCCCAGAATAACCCTAGAAATGTGCAAATATTTTCTTCCAGTAGATTAAACCGTTATCACTTAATGTTTCACAGCAAAATTATGCTTACAGCAACTTTGCTGCAAAATCAAGCTTGCCATAGGATCTGCCACCTGAGACCTGTCTCCTGACTGTACAAAAACCTGAAACTCTTCCCTTCCTGCCGTGACTCGGATTCGAACCGAGGTTGCTGCGGCCACAACGCAGAGTACTAACCACTATACGATCACGGCAAGCTACAGGGGAAGTGGCAGTTTTGTGTCCTACAAGACTATTGTAATATCAAAGTCTGTGGAAACAGTGCCATCTGTTGTCCATTTATGTATGTTTCCTAGTTCTCATTGAAAAAACCCTTTCTTCTAAATACCTAAGATCTGGAAAAGTCGCTTTCCAAGTGACTAAAAAAATTAAATTAAAAGCCCTGAGCACTAAAAAAAAAAATCTTACCGGATTTGGGAAAATTTGCAGGAGTCTGCTACCTGTCTGCCAGAGGTGGGAGAAATATGCAGGCAGCTCCCATTTGACAGGTACTTTGGAAAAGGAGTCTATTATTATAGTTTTTCACTAGAGATGATATAGGAAAAGAGAATGTGAAAGGGAGACTGATCTCTTCATAATTATTTTCTGCTTCGTTTGTTTATTTTCCTGCTCCAGGAGGGCTGAGTTTTGTTGTTGGTTTTTAATTATTGTGTCCCTGGTATCTAGAACAGTGTCTGAAACATCTATCAATCAATCACTCCACCAACCAGCATTTCTTAATTGCCTACTGTTTAATATGTTAAGTGCCAGGCACCTGTGTGTGACCCTAAGACTTCCAAGACCTAAGTAAAAAGTGCCTGCCTCCAAAGAACCTAGAGTACACATAAAGTGTTGAATCAATGAATGAATGAATGAACAAATGATTGAAGGAAAAGTATGAAATGTGTATGCGCACACACACACACACACACACACACACACACACTTTGGTGCTTCCTTCACTGGTCTAGCTTCTCAGGCATTTTCAGGGAATACAAATACAGAAAGAATTCAGCAAAATGGAGGTGAAGACTGGGAGACAGTGGAGGATGAGTAGAATTCTTTCACCATTGGGAAATCCAGTCCATGCTGAATTCAGTTCAATACATTTATTAACTATGTGCAAGGCACTAGGGATACAAAATGAAAACTAAATAGTTCTTGACCTCAGGAAACTTACATTCGACTACTGAACTCTGAGAAAAATCCTCTGAAATCTAAAACTGGTCAAGACCTGGTTCTTGTCTAAATGTATAAAGATCCTAAATAATAACTGTTTCTCTTTTAACCAAGAACCCTGAGGGTCTTCCCCTTCCAGTTTGATTTTTTTTTTAACTAAAGAGGCCATCCCTTGAGTAACTACTTAAAGAAGGCTATTCCTTGAATGGGTGTATCTCACTCAAAGTGAGAATCTGATAAGACCTTAGCTGAAGTTAGCCATTGCATCCTGGGCCATCTCCAGTCATCCTGATGAATATCTGGTCACCGGGCCCAGATGACTCTGGAGGAGAAAGCAAGGCTGGTGACTTTGCACAGCCCTCCCTCACTCAAATCAAAGTCAATGGCAAGTCATGTCATCATCTTGATGTCATGGTCCTCTTCAAGAACGAAGGACAAACACCCAATAACAATAAAGATCCCCAGACTGTGGAATGAAAGAAAAAGAACTTCCAAAAAACCCAGCACAGAGGCTAAAGTGCAAGCGCTTGTATTCATTGGGTCAGCTTCTATCTCCAGCAGAATTAAGGTGCTCTGTATAATGTCTCAAGAGTTGAAAGAGAAGAGTCAAGAATCTACCTACCTGCAAGAGTCCGCTGCCTGTCTTCCAGAGGTGTGAGAGATTAGCTCAGGCAGCTCTCATTTGACAAGCACTTTAGAAAAGGGAGCTAATATTATAGTTATTCACTGGCATAAATACAGAGACAAGATTCCTAATATATTGATATTTCTTTAGGCATAATGAAATCTCCTGGTTTCTCTTTCCAGCCTGTTTGCTATTTGTCTTGAGAGGGTCCAGTAAGATATGGGACTGGTCACAGAGTAACAAGAGTCTAATCCACTCCATCAGCTGATACCAACAACTGCTGGGCTTCTATTGAGATGATCTTCTCAAAGATAAGGGATGTGACAATTGGCTAAGGCACCAGATATCACTCCTCTGCTTCCTCTCCTTATCTAACCTGGTCTCCTCTACTCTTACCCCATATATTCTAACAGACATTATATTGAAGGATATCAGTCCAAGGACTTGGATTTTGTCTAGAAATTTCCAATGCCCAAACCTTTCCATCAGCTTACTTTTCTCCAACTGTCTCCTCACCCCAATTCCAATATTTCTATTCCACAATTCAATTCCATTCCTGTAGAGTTTCAACCTCAGAAGACTATTAATTGGTTGCAGAAAGAGTAAGTTGGATTTTACAGTTGAAGACCTGAGTTCAAATGTTGCCTCATACTCATTAACTATGGGACCATGGGCATGGGTTTGAGTCCCAGTTAGTTCAGGCCTCGTCACCTCTTGCCAAACTATTGCAACAACCTTATTGGTTAATACCATTTGGTATTTTTGCTTCATTCTAGTCCAATTTATACACTGCTGTCAAAGTGATTTTCCTAGAGTACAGCTCTAACCATGTAACTCTCCTACTCAATTAATGATTCCTTACCCTCTGTTTAGCTTTTAAAGTCCTATACAACGTGGCCTTAGTCTATCTTCCCAGCATCCAAAAACCAGTCCAGTAAGACTGGCCTCCTCTCTGTTCCTCATATATTACATTCTATTTCCTTGCCTTTGCGCTAGGTATCCCCCATACCTGGAATTCACACCATCCTTCCCTACATTTTGTAGAATCCTTCTTTTTGGGGGAGGAGTCAAGATGGCAGAGTAGAAAGATACACATATGCTAGCTCTGAACCCACAGCCTATAAAATACCCGTAAAGAAGAACTCCCAACAAATTCTGGAGCAGCAGAAGCCACAGAACAACAGAGCAGAGGAGGTTTCTGTTCCAGAGAGACCTGAAAAACTGACCCGAAAGGTCTGTCATGCACCAGAGTGGAGCAGAGACCAGCCCTGCCTTGGCAGAGTGGCACCCAGAGGAGCAGATTCGAGCAGGCTTCAGGGACAGAATCTCCAGCAGACACACAGGTCCCTCCAACCACAGGTGCCAAAGGTCAGTGAGAGGGTCTTTTTGGCTCGCCGAGAGGGGAGTGGGGTTTCTCCATGACTCAGGCCCCCTCAGGAGGCAGCAGCAGAGGCAGCAGCAGACAGGGGCTCCCAAAGCAGGCAGGAGCCCAGATCCATAGTTGAAGGTCTCCACGTAAACCCCCTGAAGGAACTAAGCCCCATGTGGTGGCCCAGTCCCTACCCAAGCACCTGAACTTAATCTCACACTGAATAGCAGCCACACCCCCACCCAAAGCCCAGAGGCTGGGAAGCAGCATTTGAATCTCAGCCCCCAAGCACTAGCTGGGTGGATCTGGTGGTGAGTTGGGTGTGGAAAGGAAATTCAGAAGTCAAGGCACTGGCTGGGAAAATGCCAAGAAAAGGGAAAAAAAATAAGACCATAGAAGGCTACTTTCTTGGTGAACAGATATCTTCTCTTATCCTTTCTGATGAGGAAGAACAATGCTTACCATCAGGGAAAGACACAGAAGTCAAGGCTTCTGTATCCCAAACATCCAAAATAAATATTCAATGGGCTCAGATCATGGAAAAGCTCAAAAAGGATTTTGAAAATCAAGTTAGAGAGGTGGAGGAAAAGCTAAGAAGAGAAATGAGAGAGATACCAGAAAAGCAAAAAATGCTGAAGAAAATAACACCTTGAAAAATAGGCTAACTCAATTGGCAAAAGAGATCCAAAAAGCCAATGAGGAGAAGAATGGTTTAAAAAGCAGAATTAGCCAAATGGAAAAGGAAGTTCAAAAGCTCACTGAAGAAAATAGTACTTTCAAAATTAGAATTGAACAGATGGAGGCTAATGACTTTATGAGAAACCAAGAAATCACAAAACAAAATCAAAAGAATGAAAAAAATGGAAGATAATATGAAATATCTCATTGGAAAAACAACTGACCTGGAAAATAGATCCAGGAGAGACAATTTAAAAATTATGGGACTATCTGAAAGCCATGATCAAAAAAAGAGCCTAGACATCATCTTTCATGAAATGATCAAGGCTGCCCTGAGATTCTAGAACCAGAGAGCAAAATAAGTATTCAAGGAATCCACCAATCACCTCCTGAAAGAGATCCAAAAAGAGAAATTCCTAGGAACATTGTGGCCAAATTCCAGAGTTCCCAGGTCAAGGAGAAAATATTGCAAGCAGCTAGAAAGAAACAATTCAAGTATTGTGGAAATACAATCAGGATAACACAAGAACTAGCAGCTTCTACATTAAGGGATTGAAGGGCATGGAATATGATATTCCAGAAGTCAAAGAAACTAGGACTAAAACCAAGAATCACCTACCCAGCAAAACTGAGTATAATACTTCAGGGGGAAAAATGGTCTTTAAATGAAATAGAGGACTTTCAAGCATTCTTGATGAAAAGACCAGAGCTGAAAAGAAAATTTGACTTTCAAACACAAGAATGAAGCGAAGCATGAAAAGGTAAACAGCAAAGAGAAGTCATAAGGGACTTACTAAAGTTGAACTATTTACATTCCTACATGGAAAGACAATATTTGTAACTCTTGAAACTTTTCAGTATCTGGGTAGTTGGTGAGATTACATACACATACATGCACACACGCACGCATGCACGCACACACAGAGACAGAGAACACAGAGTGAATGGAATAGAATGGGATCATATCTTTAAAAAATGAAATTAAGTGGTGAGAGAGAAATATATTGGGAGGAGAAAGGGAGAAATGGAATGGGGCAAATTATCTCTCATAAAAGAAGCAGGCAAAAGACTTTTTAATAGAGGGAAAAAGGGGGGAGGTGAGAGAAAAACATGAAGTTTACTCTCATCACATTCAACTAAAGGAAGGAATAAAATGCACACTCATTTTCGTATGAAAACCTATCTTACAATACAGGAAAGTGGGGGAGAAAGGGATAAGCAGGGTGGGGGGATGATGGAAGGGACGGCATGGGGAAGAGGGAGCAATTTGAAGTCAACACTTGGGGAGGGACAGAATCAAAAGAGAGAATAGAAGCAATGGGGGGCAGGATAGGATGGAGGGAAATATAGTTAGTCTTACACAACATGACTATCGTGGAAGTCATTTGCAAAATTACACAGATATGGCCTATATTGAATTGCTTGCCTTCCCAAAGGGAATGGGTGGGGAGGGAGGGATAAAGAAAAGTTGGAACTCAAAGTTTTAGGAACAACTGTCGAGTACTGTTCTTGCTACTAGGAAATAAGAAATACAGGTAATGGCGTATAGAAAGTTATCTTGCCCTACAGGACAAAAGAGAAGATGGGAATAAGGGAAGGGAGGGATGTTAGAAGAGAGGGTAGATTGGTGATAGTGGCAATTGGAAAGCTCAGCGTTTTGGGGTGGGGGGAGGGGAGAAATGGGGAGAAAATTTGGAACCCAAAATTTTGTGGAAATGAATGTTAAAAGTTAAATAAATAAATTTAAAAAGCAAAAAAAAAAAAAAAGAATCCTTTTTTTCCTTTAAGAGGCAACTCAATTACCATCCTAAGCATTAAGCCATTCCTGATCTCCTCTACCTGGTAGTTGGGGGACTCTCCAGACTACCTTGTATTTATAATTAAATATTGTATATATTTATTAACTTTATATCTATGCTATCTATCACATATGTATATTTTTGATACGCTTTTGTCTCCTCCATTAAAATTCAAGCTCATTGGGAGAAGGAATTGTTGATTTTTTTATATTTGTATCTACCTTGCCCCAAGAAGCTCATTATTGGGAAAACTTCATCATCCTGCAAGATCCCATGAGCCTTAATATTCCATCTCATCACTAGCCTCTGCCCCTCGGGTTGGAGGGTGAAGCTATGAATTCCAAAAACTCCACTTAGGGAGAAAACACAGCTCAAGACATCTCCTCATTGCTTGTCTAGCTGCACCACTCTGACTGTTCCACTAGGCCCCCTTTATCAGCAAGCTTATCTCTCAAATCAACCCTCACCTGCCTCTGCTTCTCAGTTTCCTCTTGTTTAAATTTTAAGTTCCACGAGAGTGAGAATTCCTTCCTTTCTTCCTTCTTTCTTTCCTTTCCTTTCCTTTTCTTTCCTTTCCTTTCCTTTCCTTCTTTCTTTCTTTTCTCTCCTTTTCTTTCTTTCCTTCTGTCTTTTCTGTCTCCTTCCTTCCTTCCTTCCTTGCTTTCTTTCTTTCTTTCCTTCCTTCCTTCCTTCCTTCCTTTCTTCCTTCCTTCCTTCCTTCCTTCCTTCCTTCCTTCCTTTCTTTTTTTCTTTCTTTCTTTCTTTCTTTCTTTCTTTCTTTCTTTCTTTCTTTCTTTCTTTCTTTCCTTCTTTCTTTTTTGTATTTGTGTCCCCAGCACTCAGCACAGTGCCTGGAACATAGTAGGTCCTTAATAAGCACTTGATTGATTAATTCCTCTAAAAATGGGGACAATAGTATCTCCTTCACAAGGATGCAATGAACCTCTAATGAGATTATGTACATAAGTTGCATATTTTAAAGGGTCATATAAAGCATCTATTTTTATCATTGTTATTACCTCTTATGAGCTTGAAACATTTTGTTCTGAAGACATAAAAAAGTTCTCCTAGGTCTAAACAAGATCATGGGTAAATGATTTTGACAGGGAATTTGTAATAACTACAACACTAACTGATGAAAATAGAGGTTAAGTTTCAGAGCTTAATAGGGTTTAACAGCTATAAGTGTCTGAGCCCTCATTTGAACTCAGGTCTTCCTAACTACAGGCTCAGTGTTCCGTCTATCCTATCACTTAGCTGTCCCTAGGAAAAGCAAACCCAAATCTTAAGCATAATAGTCATTAGGGAGCCTAAACATCTAAAGATGGGATCGAACATAATGAGAACTGGTGCACACTGGAGTGGTACCTGGCTAGCTACAAGGAAGCAAAAACTTTGTTCTAGAATACTTAACATTCCACACATTTAGCAATGGAGATTGGGCTAGCTAACTTCCTACATTCCTTACAATTCTAAAAATATGTCTCGGATAAATGATTTATCCTTCTACTTGGTCTCTTCATCCTATAACTATCTTTTTTCAAATTCTTTTAGTTCAGATGTACGCTATCAACTTTATATTTACTCCCACCATCACCAAGGCAAAGTAGACGGATCTGTTGCTAGCTCCTCTCCCACAATGCTTCCCTACTCTAGCAAAAATCCAGCTGCATAAGTACCGGATCAACAACAGCTCTTGATAGTAACTCAAGTGATAAGGATTTATTGACTGCAGCTTTAATATGAATTAGTGTGAATGTAACTGCTTTTTTTTAAAAGGCTAATTTTAGGCTGTTTTAATAGAAGTATAATGTTCAGATCAGTGGAAGTGATAGTTTCAAAGTAGTCTGGACTCATTGTTCAGACTCTACTGCAGTATTTTCAAAGTTCTGGACACCATATTATGAGAGAGATATTAATGAATTGCAGCATATCTAGTAATGACTGACCTGGCTGGTGAAACGTCTGGAAATAATGCTATATCAAAATAGTTTAGAGAACTGGGGACCGTTAGATCCGAAAGGAGACTGAGTAGGGCCTTCATATTTGTAAAGGACTTTCCCATGGAAGTGGGATACAATGTGTTCAAGAACAAGTTGGAGTAGTTGGCCTTTGAAGTCCTTCCTTTTCAATTCTGAGATTCTTTATTGTATCATTGGATAAAGGTTCTTCTTTGGATTTGACATGGACTTCCTCAAACTAAGGATCTCACCCCCTCTCCAGTTTCTCTCCATGCTGCTCCCTCTTCCTCTTGCCCAGTGTTTTTGGTCTTTGTCCCATGAAGGTTGAGAGCTGTTTTGCTGAGTCCACAGATAGCAAGACACCCCAAGGTAGAGATTTGATATTTGATATTTTTTGATATTTTACAAGTCTCAAAAATATATTTTGATTTGGGAAACACTAAACTAGTCCAATCTTCTAACCAACACAGGAATTCTATTTACAATTATCCCCTAAAAAGCATTATCCAGATTCTGTTTGAACAAATTTTTTAATGAGATGCTGCTATCTAACAAGGAGCCCATTCCATTTTGAGCTCTCTATTAGATCATTTTTCTTCATAATGAATTGAATTCTGTTTTCTTATTACCACTATTCCAATTTTTCTCTAATAATAATAATCTAATCTTTCTCATGAACTCACAATCACATTTGATCTTATGACATCATAGTCTTATTTGATCCTCACATCCTTGTGAAATAGATGCCAACATCACTCTCATTTTACAGTGATAGAAATTGAGGGTAGTGAAGGTTCGACAGCTGGTAAAGTCTTTGGTAGGTTTTGAACCAAAATCATCCTGATTCCAAATCCAGGGCTTTGTCCACTGCTCTATCTAATTGATTGCCTTGACATGTGGCATGGTTTCCAGCTCTCTTGCCCTTCTAATAACCTTCCTCTAGATACGCTCCTGACTATCCATCTCCTCTTAAAATGAGTTCTAGAATTAGATTCAGTATTGCATATGGGATGACCAATACTGATCATTCATTCATGTGCTCATTCAAATAATATTAAGCACCTACTGAACGAGGAACACATTATCGGTGTTCAGTTCAATTCAAAGGGAAAAGTTTAAATGTAACACAATCCTTGTTCTTATGGAGCTTAAAGTCCAGTAGGGGGATAATACAAAAAAGATAATATGATATTGCATGCTATGTTATATATACACACAATACACAGGACAGTATAGTACCATGGAGAGGCACAAAACAATCCCACAGTGGGTTTCAGGGAAGCCTGCATAGAGATAGAGGTATTTGAGTTGGTCCTGAAAGAAGGACTAAACCAAATATACTCAAAGGAACATAGCTCTAGAGCTGGGTGGTTACTCAGAGGTCATCTAATCCAAGCCCCTCCTCATTTCACAGAGGAAGACACTAAGACCCAAGGAGGTTAAGGGTCTTGCCCAAGGTCACACAGGCAGTAAACATCATAGACAGGATTTGAATCCAGGCCCTCTGACTCCAGAGCTGGTACTCTGTATGGCATGCCTCCATGGACTTAGGTGGAAGCAATTCAGTTTTGAAGGTATTGATACATTGATTCCCCAAATATTTGAAAGAGGAAAGCATATCACAAATATGGAAGAAAAACTCAGGTAAATCTTACTATTGCCAAAAAAAAGATTAATTAGAAAATGTTTGTAACTCCTGACCCATATGCCTACTCCCCCATCACACAATTTTTATGAGAATAAATTACAGGTGTATCCAGAACATCCTTGATGAAAGTAAAAACATGACTGGCAGATTTTGACAAATTACATTCCTTAACAGGTCATATTCTTCTAGGCACACAATTGACTGAAAGGTGTAAGGAATAAAAGGTCCCACTATGTTTATTGTTTGTTGACTTTACAAAAAAAGGGGAAAAAGCACTTGATTCTATAGAACAAAATGCTGCTTAAAAATTTTTCCTCCAAAGCGGTGCCTTCTGTGTATATGTCAAAATCTCTCACAATTCCTTGAAAGATGTAAACTCAGAGCTAACTTTGATGGTCCCAAGTTAATTAGTACCAAGCAAGGCATTAAACAAGGAGATGGATATCTAGCAAAGGTATTTGCCACCATGATGAACCACATGAAGAAGGTCTAGTGCAGAATCCAAGTAGAAGAGGAATTCCCTATAGATGGTAAGTTCCTGTTGACATCAATTGTGAAAAGCCCAGAATATCACAGAGTCTCCTAAATTATGTCCACAAGTATTCAAAGGTATTTGGCAAACCTTTCCACACAGGAAAAACCAAGAATGCCTCTTGCCCAGACTATGCTATGCAGTGAGATGGACAATCCTTAGAACAGACTCATCACTTCATATATTTTAGACAGACACTGCAGATGGAAAATGAACTAGACCCAGAATAGAAGAGGAGGAGTTGAGTGCGCTAAATTGCTTTTGGAAAATTATGTGGTGCTTTTAATCAGTGCTAATTTCTCTCTGAAACAAAGGTCTATCTCTTAAATACCAATATGCTTCCACAGCAATGCCATGTGGCCATCAATCATGTTACACCACAGTCTCTGAGGATTAAAGTTGCAGCTTGCCCAAAAGGCAATGAGGAATGTCATAGGATGGAAGGTGGAAAGGTGAGGAGGATTATGAGTAGACTGAAACATATATGTAGTGCCAAAGATGACTGGTAAAGGAGGTAGGCCTATTATAGATCAAGAATGAGGGATAACAGATGGACAGACCATGCCCTCCAATGATACCCATGAAATGTCAGAAGACACAGAAGGAAGCTCTCAGTGCATCTGGATGGACCTCCTTCCCCCATCTCCACCTCCATCTGGAGAATTCATTGGAAGACACAGAAAAGAGGTTTGCATAGGAAGGGAACATGTAGATTGGTTACAATCTATACCCGACATTATTTGGGATCAAAAAAGTAGGAAAGTATTAAAATAAATATCTCTTTTCTCATCAGACTATCTGTTTCATTGGAATGGAGGAGCTAGAGTGATGGAGGAGGGATGGTGAATGTCACAGGTCTGCCACTGGGCTTAAGGCCAACAGCAGTCATCAGCTGGGTTTGGTGCTGGCCTGGTGCCCGGGATTCAGACAAAGACAGGTTGGGAACCCTCATGCAGAGAAGGCCCCAGTTTCTCTTCCATATAGGAGCCTTCTCTCAATCCACCACTGACTGTAACATCAGGAGAGACTTAATCCTGCTCTCCTCCTGTGCCCTCTCTATATTACAAATATTCTGGTCTTTCTAACAGCAAATTTGATTCATTCAAGAGGAGTCCAGACTGCCCAAACAAGCCCCCATGGCTGAACAGAGGAGATGAGGAGCCAGCAGTGGAAACCTGAGGGGATAATAGTTCTGATTTTCTAAGATTGATATCCATAACAATCATAAAAATAAATAAATAAATAAAAAGCTCGAAAAGCCATATGGTTTGGGATGAGGCCCTTTCCTGAAAGCTGCCTGCATCTATAACTGGATTTTTGTATCTGTTTAGTCTTACATGTAAGAGAAAATGAATATTTTCACAAAGCCTCCAATACAAAATGTTTAACAGTTCACATTTGCAACAGTAAACTGCCCAAAGTCAATTTTTTCTCTCCCTGCTTATTAATGAATTCCATTTTACCAAGTCCAAATCTTGCTGTGGGGAAGCTGGGAAAGAAAGGTGGTGGAGTGAGGAGGGGTAGGGGCTTTTTTGTTGGTTGGTGGTTTTCATTTTTTGCCTGAAGGCACCATTAGAAAAACTCCAGATGCACAGAGTTCTAATAGAATTCTGCATCTGACATAGCCCCCTGGAATACACTGGCCTAACCTTTATGATCGGGGAGCCCAGGCCTCCATTTGGAAGGCTTGTTAGGGAGGGCTGGTCTATTAACAATAATGTGCAGCAGTACAAGAAGCACTGGGGACAGCTGAAAGGCTCAAGCTGAGGAGAAGGAGGGCAAGGCTCCTAGGAATCACTGTAGATTTCAAATCAACCTCTCTCCTTCCCCCTCCTCAGGAAGAAAATGGTTAGTGATGATGGAGAGTGGTATCTGAACAGGAGACCAAACACCATACTCATGTGTCCTTTAGTTTCTCTCTCTGGATTGGAAAAACAAACACAAGACTCACATAGTGTGTCGTAGCTGTATGACCATGGGCAAGTCATTTGGTTTTGGAACTTTAGGTTAGTCATCTGTAAAACTGGGGTGATAACATCAGAATTCTGACTCACAAGACTGTTGTAAACTTCACAACAGACAGCATTCATAAAGTGCCATACAATTTGGGGGCAATATTATTACTCCTGTTTTACTGATGAGGAAATTTAAACACAGATTAAGTGATTTCCCCACAGTCAAATGGCCAGGGAATCCCTGAGGTAGGACTGAAACTCATTACAGCATGCTGTGCCAGGCTCCCTCCGAGTAACAATACTCATACCACCTATATTCCAGGGTTTGGGGGGGGGGAAATAGTTTTTTTTTTTTAAGTATATGGAAGTATGAGCTAATGTTGAGAGGGCTTAGGGGATGAGTGGTTTGCATATAACCCACTTTGGGGACAGAGAGATGCCCTTGACTCCTCAGCTTGCCTCACACTGGTGGGCCAAGGTAGAGGTCAGGGGACGAGTTGTAGAGAGAGGAAACAAGAAACTGGTGAGTCAATAGAAGTTACTCCAAAACTTTGCAAGGAAACTGGCTTCTAGAGAGGTTAGCTGTGAGAGACAGGTGTTCTAGCTTGTTTCTTCTTTATCTTTCATATTCAGTTTAGATGTCATTTGCCTATTATAAAACTTTGCTGGCCTGTCTAGATGCTAAGCTATGTATTTTACATTAACTTTACAAAGAGGGAGAGGATAAGGGAGAGAATTGTTTTATATTCCAGGGAGGTTTAAGGCTTGATTGGTGTGAGTTGATCTGGGTGAGGAGGGAGGTTTAGAGTTATTGCAACAAAGTGGGAAAGCAATATTATTGGACTTTATAAGCCTGGTATACTCTAGGAAATAAATCACAAGACCAGGGAGAAGCTCAAGAGAAAGCTCATTTTCATTTTCCAAACATGGGCTTCCATTCTTGGCCATCTTCATTCTAAAAGAAAGTCACTTACCTTAGAGAAGAAAGGGTTGAAAGAAAGCCAAGCCTCCACAGAAAAGGGAATTTCTCCCCTCTCCCCCAGAGTACTAGTAGCTCAGCCAGACATGCTCAACAGCACCACCTACCACCTGCACAGAAATCTTATTTATCTGTATTCTGAAGAAAGAACACCAGCCAATCACAATTCAGAGATAACACATAGAGATTTTTCTGGTCTAGGTTAGTCATAAGTAAGTTGCCGTAATACTAGGTGGGAACAAGATGCAGATGGCCAGGGAAATTGCCAGATGAACTCAGAGCTATCGGGATTCATAGGAGGATTAAGAGTCAATAAACAGAAGCATTAGTCCATGTAAGTGTACAGTTAAGGATAAGCACTCAAGCAGGGCCACCCAAAAATACTGAGGATCAGAAGGGTAGAAGATTCTAGGGTTTGTGGAGGGGCTCAGAAGACAAGGATAAAGAAATGTGGGTGAGACCAGAGAAGGACAAAAGGAGAGGTAGAAAACTCTGAATCAAGTAGGTCTTAAAAGCCAAGTTTCTTTGCTGCCCCAAATCAAGTTATTTTTTTCTTCCCACCTCACCACCTCATTGAAGAAGCCAGTTCAAATGTCATGGAATAATATCATTTCAAGGCTGTTCACAGGATCTTAAATTAGAGCTATAAGGACCATGGGGCATCTGGTACACTCCCCTCATGTACAGATGAAGAAACTGGACCTTGGGTAGGTTATTGAGTTATCTGAAGTCACAATGATGATGTATAACAAGGATAAGATTTGAAACTATATCTCCATGGGGCAGACACCAGAAAATAGCTCTTTACTACAGCAACTGACCTTGTCTAAAAACATGACATGCTTACCTCATCGTTTAGCAGTGAATATTTCAAGGAGCTTTTTGAGGTGTTGATAGATTTCATAAATGTATGTGTTACCCACTATGTACTAGGATGCTCTAGATTCTTGGAAGCTTATTTAACCTCCCTCTGTGTCCGTTGTTCCAAACTCTAGCTGACCGCAAGGAAATAAAAAAAACGAAAGGCTTAGAATAGTCTGAAAGAAAGAAGTTATATAAAACCTAATACTTGCTGTAGCTTTTATCATCACAATTATCATCACCATCAATCTGGAAGTTCAAGATTAAGTTTACCAGCTGAAAGCCATATTTCCATCCCAGGAAACTCTAGGACCATAAAGTTACCTAGGATGAAAATCTGGCCCCCTGAGAGCTTCCCTTTAATTATCATCAGTGCTTAGAGTAGGATGGAGAAAGGGGGGAGGGGTAGAGAGAACCAGTCTAATTGAATGTAGGATAAACTATTCATTAGCAGGCCAAATAGCTTCAACATTTAATAACCTGCAATGCCTCATGGAAAACTAAGAAATTGGCCAAGAGTAATTGAAGTCTGTGATTCTCCAAACTGTTATATAAAGCAAGGCTTGGCAAGGATCCGTGGGTCTGCACCAATTTTAATTGCATTTTTAAAAAATTCTGGATAAAGATTGCCTTTCTCCACTCATTATTTATATAGTGAAATCCCTTTATGGTGAACCTTGCTTACAGTGAAATCCTATGCAGCAGCTTGTAAGGTTCAATGCAAATGGGACCTATGTATACTGAAACTCAAATCCAATGAAGCATGTATGACTGGGGCCATTTTGTTTGACCCCCTTTTAACCTAACACTTACACTTTTTAATTCTTTATGTTACTTGTATTCTTCCTTAAGGTATCCATGAGACTCCTTGGATAATCATCAATAATAAAAGTACTCAGTAAGAGTTTATGAGATCAACAGCTATAGAGCTTTACATGGTCCCTGGAAGAAGACCTACTTAGGCATTCCCAAACACAAAATGGCTAGGATGATCAACCACAGAACCTCAGAATTGAAAGGTACCTCAGAAAACCTGAAAAAGAATCCCTCCTTCAACATCCTTGACAAGTCGTTTTCATGAGGCTGCCCATTTAACTTCAATGAAGTTTAAATCTGCCCTTCTATAAGGCAGCTAGATGATGTAGTGAATAGAACATCTGGACCTGGCATCGAAAAGACCTGAGTTCAAATCTGTCCTCAGATACTTACTAGCAGTGTGACCTTGGTTAAGTCATTTAATCTGTTTGCCTCAGTTTCCTCAACTGCAAAATGAGGATGATAGCACCTACCTCCAAGGATTCTTGTAAGAACCAAATAGAATAATATTTGTAAAATATTAAACATAATACCTGATGCATAATAGGTGTTGCATAAATGATAATTATTCTGTAACACAGATAGTCAGAATTGGAAGGGATTTTAGAGACTATTCCCAATTCCTTCATTTCACAAACGATTGTATATTTTCCCAAATTAATTTGAGAAATGTGCACTAGTGGCACTATGTCAACAATGTCTCAACCCAAAGGAGTGACTCTAATGCTGGGAAACTGGGCATTGTGTCAGGTCCTGGTATTTTCAGGTGCTTGGATATTTGGAATGATCATTAGCCCTTATGGAACCTGGGTTCTAGCTGCAGCTCTCGGACCTTGAGCAGGTAAAGAATTTAACCTCTCAAGGATTCACTTTCTTATAAAATGACAGAGTTGGCACTGATGACCCACCTTCTTTATCATGGAAAATATCTCCTCTGGGTTTTGGTGACATCTCTCTCTCTCTCTCTCTTGATTCTACCCTCACCTATCTGACTGGTTCTTTTCAGTCTCCATTTCCAGATCTTTTACTCATATGGATTGCTAATTATTTTATTCTGATAAGTAAAGCTATAAACGCTGAGTGTTTTTCCATTTGGTTGAATACCAGGTGATAAATTCTTTTGACTGGTAACTCATGAAGAGGATTTGTGTGACTAGACCACGAGCAAACCATTCAAGCTCTTTCGATCTAAGGGTCCTCATCTGTAAAATAAGGCAGTTGTGCTAGATGACCTATAAGGTACCTTCTAGCTCTAAATCTATGATCCAATAATCAGAATTTCTTAGCTTTTTGTATGTGTCGTGGACTTCTTTGGGAGTCTGTTAAAGCAAAATAGTGGTTTGTTGACTACATTCGTTAAAGGCAATATTAAATTTTAGTGAAAATATATAATTTTTTTCTAATCCAGGTTCATGGATCCCCTGAAACCTACGGGGTTCATGAACTTTAGGTGAAGAATAGTGAAGTAGATAGTCTCCAAAGTCACTTTCAGCTCTGAGATGCTATGGCAAGTAACCACTAGGAAGCAGTTCACCCACGTTATTTTCATTTTATAGATTAGAATACAGCAGCTAGGTATAGCTAGTACTTATATGGTTATCTACTATCTCTTCTAAGTATGCACAAGTAAAGTTCTTGAGTATACGTACTATGTGTGCAACTGAGAAACAAACCCGTACATATATGGTCCTGGGTTGTAAATCTCCATATGTTGTTTTCCCATAGACCTTTCCTCTTTATGTAACATCCTGAAATAGCCTGCTATAAAATTACTGTTTCCCATATTCAATTAATCTACATAGGAAAGCTGTATACAGTGTTGCTGTATAGATAGTACGTCTTTAAGGGAATGCTAGTGTAATTTGTTGAAACATAATCAAAATTTATTCAAGTTTGCTATAGAATGTATTTCATATTTTACTTACTGTGAAGCATGTATACATCCCTGCTTGCTTCAAGTAATTATCCTACAGTGAAGTAATTTTTTTTTATCAATACCTCTGTTTAATCTGGTGAAAAAAAGGGATTGCCTGGGAGTCTAGTAGGGCTCAGTTTTAAAAATAATGCAGCAAAAGCTATGTCTTGTGTGATGGTAATTACCACTCCCTTCTAATAACTCATTTTAATAACTTACACAAACGGCTAAATGGAATCTATTTTAGGAATACTTCAGGTGATTCCTTCTTCAACATATATTTTAGTAAAACTATTCTTTGAGTACTTTTGTGTCAGAACCCGCAATCAGACTATTTTAAGGAATGAGGATTTGTAATTAAAATGAATAAAGTTTTTGCTCCAGCTTTCCCACGGACATCATTTTCTTCTGTCATCCCCACCACTGTAATGCCAAAGATAATTCCAACCCAGGAGCTTGTCATGAGAAAAAGATGGAGGTAATAATAAGGGAGGACAAACCCATATGAGGAAGGGACAAGTTGCTATGGTACCAAGGTGAGTAGTTTTTTTTAACTGTATTCACCTCTTTTGTCTTTACAGTAGCTTCACTTCCCAATATATCCCTCTCCCACCCAGAGAATCATCCTGTATAATAAAGAAGAAAAAAATGAAGGCGGTGGGGATGGACAGCTTTCAGAAGGAAAGCTAAAATGTCAACCCCAGTCCAATAGCTTAGCAAGTGTTCCACGTCATCGTCCCCTTTCTCCGACAATAAGGAAAGCCGATCTATCTCTTACGTCTTCTTTGGGTTCAAGCTTTTTCATAATGACTCAATAATCAGTTTGTTCTTGTTCTTTTTATTTACATTCACATTGTTGTCATCGTTCATATTGTTCATATTTTTACATATTTTCTCCTACTCTCAGTATTCTACATTGTTTCTTATAGTTATATTCTACTGTGTATGTTCATTCATCGTTTCTTAGAGCACAATAATATTCTATTACATGGGCGTAGCACAATTTGTTTCGCGATTTCCCAGTGGATGGGAATCGACTTTGTTCCCAGCTCTTTGCTACTACAAAAAGTACTCCTATGGGTCTAGATGGGACCTCTTTTTCTATCTTTGACCTCCTCGGACTATATGATTAGTTTTAGGATCCAATAGTTTCTTTCTTAGCATAATTCCAACCTGCTTTTTGGCAAGGTAGGACTAATTCAGATCTCAACCAACAAGGTATTTGGGTGCCTGCCTATCCTTCCAACATCGCCTCGTCCCCTTTCTTGCTCCTTTCGCCAATTTGCTAGGTTTGAGGTAGAAACCTGAGTTATTTTGACTTGCATTTCTTTTAGGGGTAGTGATTTGAATCAGGCAATCAATCAATCAATAAACATATATTAAGTGTCTGCGACGTGTCATGCACTGCACTCTGGGAACACAAAAAGGGGCAAAAGAAAATCCCTGTTCTCAAGGAGCTCTGAGACTAATGGGGAGACAACCTGCAAACAAATACATGCAAAGCAAGCTATGCATGGGATAAATAGATGATTAACCGGCACTGGATGTAAGAGGGCTTAGGGAAAGTTTCTGTAGAAGGTGGAATTTTAGTTTGGACTCAGTGGAAGCCAGGGAAGTCAATAGTTGGAATGGAGGAGGAGCAGTGTTCCAGGTATGGGAGACAGACAGATAAAATGCCTTGAATAAAGAGTTGGAGTGTCTTGTTCATGGAGCAGCCAGGAGGGCTGTGCTGCTGAATCAAAGAGTATGTTTCAGGGAGGAAGGTGTGAGAAGACTAGAAAGGTAGGAGGAGGCTCAATGATAAAGGGCTTTGAACTCGAACAGAATATTTTGTATTAGATGCTCGAGGCAATAGGGAGCCACTGGAGTTTATTGAGTAGGGGGTGACATGATCAGATCTGCACTTCAGAAAAATCAATTTAGTGGCTGAATAGAGGACAGATTAGAGAGGGGAACTGAAGCAGGCAGACCTACCAGAAAGCCATTGCAATAATCCAAGTGTAAGCAGAGTGGTGGCAGCATCAGAGGAGAGAAAGGGGGTATATACAAGAGATGTTGCGAAGGTGAACTTGACAGGCCTTGGAATCAGATTGGATATGGGATCTAGGTTGACCATCAAGTTGGAAGCCTGAGGTCCTGGGAGGCTGGTATTGACCTCTACAGTAATGAGGAACGTAGGGGCAGCTAGGTAGGGCAGTGGATAGAGCACCAGTGCAGGAATCAGGAGAACCTGAGTTCAAATCTTACCTCAGACACTTGACACTCACTAGCTGTGTGACCTTGGGCAAGTTACTTACCCCAATTGCCTCATCCTGGGTCATCTCCAGTCATCTTGATGAATATCTGGTCACTGGATTCAGATGGCTCTGGAGGAGAAGTGAGGCTGGTGACCTGCACAGCCCTTCCTCACTCAAAACAAAGTCAAGTGCAAGTCATGTCATTATTTCTCGGATGTCATGGTCTTCTTTGGCAATGAAGGACAAACACACACGCACACATAATGAGGAAGGTAGGAGATTTTAGGAGGAAAGGTAATGAGTCCTGTTTTGGACATAATGAGTTTAAAAGAGAAGTAAGACTGGAGGTCAGTAGAGAGTATGGGGCAGGAGCATTATCTCATATTTTATAGTTTGCAAGTCCTCTTTTGAGAACTGTTTGTTCATATTCTTTGCCCATGTCCACTGGGGAATGACTTTAGGCACTGTGGCATAAGACATAGGAAGATAGGATGTTGGCCTCAAAGCCAGGAAGATTTGGATTCAGGTCCTGTATCTGTCACATATTGTCTAAGTAAGCCTAGACAAATCACTTAGCCTCTCGGCACTGTAGATAACTCTCTAAGACTCAGGCACAGAGCAGGTGACCAGCCTATATTAATAGAGGGTGTTTCTTCCCTGAGAGTTCTCAAATCCAAAGAAATCACTGCCCCAGTCCCTCTCCATATTTGTGTTACTTCCCTATACATCTCGGACATGAGGCCATCAGATATATTTAATACAAAGAGTTTTTGGAATGATTAAGTGCAGAAAGACCCAAGCCTCTGGAAACTTTTTTCTTTCCTCATTCTTCCCTAGAAGTATTTTGCATAAATTGCAATATTTCTAAAGAGGAACTGGAGGAGATTATATGCAACTAGAGAAGATGAATCTGATTCTGGGTCTGTGGTCATCCTAGAACATCTTTTTCTTTGGTAGATTTTCACATATAGACCTGACCTGTCTTGTCTGGTCAATCCTATATTCCTGTATTTTGGTGCAATTTGTAAATGCACTCAGCATATTGGTATTACTGTATTTCAAGTTTCATCTAGTCTTGTCTAATTAATAGCAATGAAGTTTCTTTTCCATTGGAACCTTGGGTTTAGATGATAGTAAACAGAAAACATTTCACTGTGCTTTCCAAGTAGCATGAATTAGCTTCAGTGTTTGTTTAGAGTTGAAGCTGTAGGTACTCTTCTTTAGGCAACACTTTTGAGAATTTATATGTTGCAGCCTGCTCACACCCACCATATGCCTCTCTCTGGCCCTTGCAGTGATTTTCATTTTTCATTCTGCAGCAACTGTTGTGGTCTATGGCTCACATCCATATAGTGATGCTTATAGAATATTAGTATCAAAAAGAAAGGCATTTATTTCAAGGAGAGGGTTGGAATCATGAAAGGATTTTTATATTTTTTCCAAGTTGAAAAGTCCAAAGAATAACTATAATGAAGGATACCAGCCAGGGAATGAATGATTGAGAAAGAAGACAGGGCGGGTTGATCATGTGGCCGAGCAAAGGAAGCAAGTAGACTCCTTGTGCTCCACTGGCATCCTCTCCATGTCAACAGTAATTGAAGAAGGCCCCTAAAATGATGGATGTATAGTGAATCTCTTGTAATTAATTTATGGAGGACCTGGAAAAGAGTCAGTTTGGACAGGCATGGGATAGATAGTGATCCACTTCACTGAACAAAGATTCCACATTTATGAGATCTCAGATCCATTTGAGAATTTGAATCTAGAAAATTGTGAGTAGCGGTCTGAGGGATGGTCTCTAATACATGGCTGTTTTTTAACTTTGAGGACAGAATAAGGGGAGGCAGTGTGGTGGAAAGGAAAGTTCATTGGAGGTAGAGTCAGAGGATAAGGATTGAATCTCAGTCCTTCCATTTATCAGTTGTACAATTGTGGGCCAGACATTTTACTTCTCAAGGTCTTAGATTCCTCATTTATAAAATGAGGGGATTTGACAAGGAGAATGTTCAGATTCTTTTCTGCTCCCAGTCTAGGTTGCTATGATGAATATGAAGGCACACATCTAAAAAGTGGATCATAATGCCTAGAGTTAGATGTTACCTTGGCAATCATTTAGTCATCCAAGGCTCTCATTTTTACTTCTGAGAATTCCAAGGCCCAGAGAGGTCACAAATTGCTAATGGTCACACAGTTGTTATATCAGCGCCACCACAGAAGTGACAGGACTGACAGTTTAACCCAGCTTTTCGTACTCCCATATGAATAGTCTTTAGTTATATTCTCATCTGAGTTGTATAAAAATGACATTCACTGTTACCGATCATTCAAGAGAAAAAGTATTTTTTGGAGCATCCATAGTGCTAAAGAGTACTCAGTACAATGGCAAGGGAGATACAAAAATACAAGCATGCTCTAACAACATTAATTAATTCTGTGACCACATAACATTAGGCAAAATAATGTTACTGTGGAGAGTTAGTTCATATTACTCTGTGGCCATCCAATTTGTATCTTGGTGATTGGTTCTACTATGTTACCAAGGTGTTCTGCAATGTTTTGGGTTTGGTTCGATTCAGTTCAACTCAATACACATTTATTAAGCACTTATTTATAGGGTAATATGTTAGGCATTGGGAACACAAAGATAGATACAACCTGAACCTTGTTGTCTAGGAACTAATGAGCTGATGGGAGTCAGGTTGGAAGGTGACTTTACAGATAATTCATTTCAACATATGTTCATTAAGTGTCTATTATATATAATATATACACATATCTCACAATGGACATATAAAGAGAAAAATAAAAGTTTCTGTTGTTAAAGAAGTTATATTCAACAGGAAGGAATCTACATTCAGGTAGATAAATATGAGACCATTTATAGAAGGAAAAGCCAGCAATAAAGTTGGGGGAGGGTCTGTAAAGACTTCAGAGAGTAGTTGGTCCCTGAGCTAAGCTTTGAGGAAAGCCGGAGATTCTAAAGGTAAAAGTGAAAAGGTAATAGATTGCAGATGTTAGGGTCAATCTGTGCAGGCACATGAAAACAGCCAAAGGAATTATGAATTTGAGGGCACAAATAGTAGGTCAGGTTGGCTGAAACCTAGACTGTGTGAAGGGTAACAACCTGAAATAAAGTGAGAAAGGAAGGTTAAAAGGTTATGATTCATTCATTTTAATTTATTTTCTTATCTAGACTGTAAACCACCTGAAGGCAGGGGCCATGTCTTACATAAGCATAGCCCGCAATATCTTTTTCCAATAATAACTTTCCAACTCCATCTTCTTCTCCCTCTAATTTATTCTCCATAGAATCCAGATTCTATGGTCTACTGGTCCCAAATGCTAACCTAAGGAGTTTGTATTTTATCCTAAAGGACAGAGAGAGGTACAGAAGATCATTTTTTAACAGAGAAGCAGCATAGTCAGGGTTGTGCCTTAGAAAGATTATTTTGGAGAATGATGTGGGACAAAAGAAATTAAAAGTAAGGAAACTGATTAGTAGGCTAGTATAATAACCTAGATGAGAAGTGATTAGTGCTTGAAGGAAAATGATGTCTATGTGAATGGAGAGAAGGGATTGGATGGGAGAGGTGTTGTGGAAGCAGAATCAACAGAACTTGATATACAACTATGATTCAAAGGAGACTGAGAAAGCAAGGTTGAAGTCTGGATAAAATGACAAATTTGAGGAAGTGATCACTTTCACCTGTGGGAGATAGAGAAACACTGTTGAAAATTTCATGGAAGAGTTAATATTTGAACTGGGCCTGGAAGCAAAGGACCTGTTGGTTGTTGTCCTTCATGTTGAAGAAGACCAAAATGGCATCGTTTTGTCAGGGTCCAGGTACGGTGTGTCCAACTGTGGCTAATCTGTCCGACTGTGGTTGAAGGAAAGGAAGGTCTTTACTAAATGGAGATGGGAAAGAGGATATTTTTCAAGTACAGGGCATAGTATGAGAAAGGCAAGCAATAAAAACAACCGGAGAGGACAGGATGAGCCTGGAAGGCAGGGAATATTCTAGTTTGGTTACGATATACAATGCGTGAAGGAGGATGGCATGACATAAGAATGGACTGGTAGATTGTAGAGGGGATTAACTGCCAAAGTCATAGATGTATATACTTCATTCAGAAGGTAAAGAAGAACCACTGAAGGGATATGAGCAGAAAAGGGATGTAATCAAAGTGCTACGTTAGGAAGATTACAAGGATGATAGAGATTTAGAGAGGAGAGAAATTGGAAAAGAGACATTTTTGTAAAAAAAAAAAAAAAGTACCACATTGCGGGGTATATCTTATAAGGTATGGTCTTTTCCCTTGGGTAATTGTTAACCTAGGTGAGAAGACTAACATATTTGACATAAGAAAAAATATAATTAAATGTTGAATAGAGTAGAGTTGTATGGTTACCTCAAAGAATCTCCCCTTCAAATGGAGGCAGCTACATGATAGAGTGGATAGAACAATGGACTGAGAGGAGGAAGACTTGAGATTGAATCAAGCCTCAGTTGCTTTGATTCTGGGCAAGTCATTTTACCTCTATCTCCCTCAGTTTTCTTAATTGCAAAATAGGAAGAGAGCTAGCATCTACCTCCTACAGTTGTTGTAAGGATCAAGTGAGATAATATTTGTAAAGAATGAGTCCCATGGATAGATAACCTCTCAAGTTGCTTCCATCACTGACAGTCTGTGATTTTGGAAAGGGTGAGATGGGGGTTAGGGTGAACCTCATAATCAGGTGCTTAACTAAGTAATATTAGTAAGAATGAGGAGTCATGGAGCCTGAGGGCTGGAAGTAGTAGCCATCTAGTCCATCCATACACAAAAGGACTCCCTATAATCCCATGTTCCACAAGGGTCATAAAGCTTCTACTCAATAACTTCCAAGTAGGAGGAATCCACCACTACTTGAAGCTGGCCATTCTGCTTTTAGAGCTCTAATTGTTAAGACAGTAAGGTGGTGCAGTGCATAGAACACCAATCTTCATGAGTTCGAATCTGACTTTAGACAGTAACTGGCTGTGTGACCCTGGGCAAGTCACTTAACCCTGTTTGCTTCAGTTTCCTCATCTATAAAACGAGCTGGAGAAGGCAATGGCAAACCACTCCATTATCTTTGCCAAGAAAACTCTAAGTGGGCTCATGAAGAGTTGGATATGACTGAAACAACCCGAATAACAAAAATTGTTAGGAACTGTTCCCTGACATCAATCCTCAACTGACCTCTGGCTACTTCCACTAATTACTTCTGGTTCTGTCCTTGGGGACAAACAGAAACAAGCTAATTCTTCCTGCAAGTCAGTGGCATCAAACTCAAATATAAACTATAACTATCCCTGTGGGCTTCATATTGACTTAGAAAACCACATGTCAACATTATCTTTGTTCTAATGTATTCTTATTTCTTTTGTTAAATATTCCCCAAATACATTTTCATCTGGTTCCCTCTCTCTCTGAAGCATTGTGGCTGCCAGGAATGTGTTTGACACCTTGGTTTTGCCTTCAGATATTTGAAGACAGCTATCTTATATCTTTCAATAAGGATAAATATCTTCTCCAGGATAAATACCCTCAGTTACTTTATATAGCATTGACTCAAGGCCCTACACTCTCCTGATGACTCTCCTCAGCTCTACTCAGAATATTTTCCAGTTTATCAATGCCTCTTTTAAAACTGTGGTGACCAGAGGAGGAGAAAGGAAACAGAAATACGATGAAAGCAAAATCAACAGGATGTAGTGACTGATTATATACAGAGGTTAATGCAGGGAATGATAAAGATGACTCCAAGTTTTTAAATTTGGATGACTGGGATAATTTTGTCTTTTGACAGAATTAGGAATGAAAGGAAAGGGAGTCATTTCTGTTCTGCTTTGTCTTTCTTTTGGTGGGTGAAGTAGAGAAGGTAAAAATAGAATTGCAAGTCTCAGAGTTAGAAGCCCTCAGCAGCCATCTAGTCCAACCCATGTCTAAACAGGAATCCACAGCTTCTATGGGAAAGCCTTCAGTGAAAGGAAACCCATCACCTCTCAAGGCCAGTCCACTTTTAATGAGCTCTAATTGTTAGGTTTTTTATTGAATTTCTGTTGGAGGTAGAGCCAAGATAGCAGATTAGGTTCAACTCTCTCACAGTTCCCCTCCAAATTTTAAAATCATACCTCAAATCAAATTTTGGAGCAAATTTTGGAGTGAGATACTTTTTTGGCCTAGGACAACTGAGGAAGTAGGCAGGAGAAGTCTGTAACATGGGGGCTGGGAACTAGTGGAGGTGTGTTGGGAGCTCAATACATGCAAGTAGTAAGAGCGACCACAGCAGCAACAGCAGTAGCTTTGGGAGCCCTCAGAGAAAAGATAATGAGGGATCAGACAAGTGTTCAGAAAGAGATCACCGGGGATTCGTTGCTGACCCTGGCTACAGCTGGCACCAACTGGCAACTCTATTGCCTGTGTGCAGCTCTGCATTGTAGTTCCTGGGCAGAGAGAAGTGCTAGGGGTCCATCATGAGGGAGCAGGGACCCTGGTCACCTTATCAAAGAAGAGAGGAGTGCTTTCAGGTTCAGCTGTAGGAGATGAAGGACCCTTCCTTAGTAAAGACCAGGAGAGTAGTGACCACACATCTCCCAGGATCACACCACCTTAGAAGCACCCAAAACTTGCATACCCTCAGAATTAACTCTGAAAACAGCAGCACAAAAAATCCTAAAGTCTTGGGACAATGCCTTCCCACCCCTAGGTTTTTAACATAAAGTTCAAAGTCAAGGAAAAGGCTGGAAAAATGAGAAAGCAACACTAAAAGAAACAAAAACTTGATCATTAAAAAGCTACTATCATGGTAGGGAAAACCAAGACGTAAACTTGGAAGAAAATGACAGTGTGAAAATAGCCACCAAAAAAACCTCAAAAAATGCTAACTGGACCCAAGCCCATGAATGAAGAATTCCTGTAAGAGTTAAAGAAAGAGATAAGAGTGGTAGAGGAAAAATTGGGGAAAAAATGATAGTGATGCAAGAAAATTATGAAAAGAGAATTAACAGGTTGGTAAAAGGGGCACAAAAAATATTGAAGAAAATAACACCTTAAAAAACAGAATTGCCTTAATAGTAAAAGAGTCACAAAAATTCACTAAAGAAAAGAACTCCTTAAAAACAGAATTGACCAAAAAAAGAAGATACAAACGCTCAGTGAAGAAAATAATTCCTTAAAAAGAGGCCGCAAGTTCCCTATACCTGCTGACTACAGCATTGTGTTCCTCAAAATAATAATTGACATCTATAAGACAAAAAGGCTGGCAAAGCACATTGTATTATCACATTCAGTCTCTACAACAACTTTGTAGGGTTGGTACTTTTATTTTTTATTATTATTTCCACTCTATAGGAAAAGGAACTGGCTCAGAAAAGATAAATAACTTGCCCCATGGTCATTTAGCTAGTAAGTATTGAAGGCAGAATTTGAACTCAGGTCTCTTCTGACTCCAAGTCCAGTATTCTTTCCACTACACTAAGTTGCCTATAAAACAAAAAGGTCAATACATTAAACACAGGGTGATTATTAATATTAATAACTTACATTAATTAATTGTTATTATTAATATCAATAACTTACATTTATATAGTCTTTTAAAAGTTCACACAGAACTTAGTGTTTAACTTCTAATTTTTTCAGTTGTTTCTGACTATTTGACCCCATTTGGTGTTTTCTTCTGGAGTGGTTTGCCACTTCCTTCTTCAGTACATTTTACAGATGAGGAAACTGAGGCAGGCAGGGATAAGTGACTTGCCCAGGTTCACACAGCTAAGTGTCTGAGTCAGAATTTGATGAACTCAGGTCCTTCTGACTCAAGGTTCTGCACTCTATCCACTGCACCACCTAGCATACACCTACCTTGGGGTATGACTTCCACTTACATCAGATAATTAGATCAGTTCACTAAGGTGAACCTGTGATCTCATCAATGTGTACTCAACAGAGGTGGCACCTTAACAGAAAAGAGCTCAACTTTAAAGGGAACTGGGAAGAACACTAATTGACATAGAAATACAGAACAAAGAAAAGAGAATGAAGACAGCAAGCTATATAATAGTGTGATAAAAAAACTAACTTTGAGAGACTTCAGAATTCTGATCAATGCAATGATAAGGCACTAGTTCAAAAGAATGAAGATGTGAGCATTTTCCCATTATAATATGCATGCCCATTGTCTTTCTTGTCCATGGTTGTTTGCTAATATTTCTAATAAGCTACAAATGAACCATCAATAACTAATATAATGAAGTAAGACATTTTAAGATTTTAAAATGAGAATCATTGATCACTCGATGACTATCTCATAAAGTATTTTTAAATCAAAGTCCAACTGGGTCCTCTGCAGCAGTGAAAGAAAATTAGATTTAGACGAGATGAACCTGGATTCAAATCCCAATGGCTATTGTACATCATCTTGTACATATCACTCAACAGTTTCTCTGGGTCTTATTGTCTTCATGTGAAAAATGAGAGAGCTGGACTAGATCACAGCTAAGATATCTTCCATCTTTACATGTATGATCCTATGAAGTCTAAGGTCCCCTTAAATGAATTTTTAAAAAGCAACTACCTTTTGAAGTTACCTAACAGTGGACTAACCTATTTTTTCTCTTTAATTTTTGTTTAAATGAAACCTAGGAATGCCAAGAACTCTGCAGGTCTCCCTGCAGGAACATAAGAAACTTTAGTCCTGAGACTCATACCCTGGATTTTTTATTTTGTTTTAACTCTTCAGAGGCTGTGGTGTTACAGGTCTCATTGCCCTGCTGTAACTCTAGTAAAAATGTATGTATTGAAAAAACAGTCCTGTGTTGTTATGGGAAGCCGGGGATTAGTACAAGTGATCTGTAGTTTCTCAAAAGCAATCCAGCCTATTCTCCTCTTCTTTCTCTGTGTCCAGATTGGTGGTCCCAGTTATACATACTATTGGACAAGCTCCAAATGGTATCTATTTTAAATTTGGACAATAGATGTTATTCATCCATTTGGTCCTTCTATGTGGATGGACAACCCGAACTAGCATTGAGTGATTATAGCTCTCTTCCAGGAGCCTTTGCAATGTCTTGGTGATTAAAGCATTTGACACACTATGGACCATAAATAAGAGCATCTAGAGGACCTCCCAATCCAGAAGGACTCCACTGGATCTCTTTAATCACAGTGGTTAATACTTTTATTGAGCACAGATCCCTCTGTTTTATATTTAACCTAATATTTAGTATCAGGAGGTCAATGAAGAGGCTAATTTCTGAAGCTATATCTTTTAAGAAAAACTGCAATATTTAAGAAATATATCTTTTACAAAATACTTTTAGAAATTGTAGCATGTGTGACCAGACTGCAACACACAACAAGTGAGGAGCTCCAGAAGAATGGAAAGAAAGGACAGTACCAAGGAACTGTATGAGAGAAAGAGAAGATGGGCTGGTGGCAAGAGTGAAGGATGGCAGATGAACAACCAGTGCTCCACTGGTACTTTGGTGATGCTGTGAGAAAGACAGGAATGTCTCCAGCACATTGAAGGGGCCCTCTGTGATAATCTTTGGGAGGATACAGATGACAATTGCATGGAATGGGCAGGCAGGGATCTGTTGTGACCAGCATCTTTGGAGGGAACTCCAGAATTGATGAGATCACAGACCTATTACTTGAGTATTTGAGAAATTTCTATTTTTGCCAAAGAATACTGACTTATGGGTAGGTGGAAACTCTTGTAAGATGGCAAATATCTCCCCAAATATTATTCCAAGTTAATTTCACATCCCCTGTATGTAGATTGTCATGCTGGCTGATGAGGTGGTTTGATATCAGATTTTCTAGAATTACATCATTATGATCAAGGGACTAAAGCATATTAATGAACTCGGAAAATCCTATTAGTCTGAGCCATCCAAGTGGTTAGATAAGATTGGTAACAACAATGGCGTCTAGTTTCATTCAGATCTATGTGGGCTTATAGAAGAGACATAATTTGTGGAACACATCCTGTGAAAGAGAGAGTGGGTCTTCTGCTACTTGCTAACTTAACATTTTGCATCCTTCCTTGGTAGAGATAAAATACCTTTGTGCCTACAGAAGATATTCTGGACCTCTTTGGCTAGTCTCTAGCTCAGGGACGTGATTCCCCAAGACACTAATATCAAAGAATGAAAACTGATACCATCCAGGGCAAATTTTCCATAATAGAACTCCTGGCAAATTACTTCTGCTATGCTTAACTTTGAACACTGAAGCTCATTTTTTTAATGTTATTTGAAGATCAAATGAGGTTTAACCAACCCACTACTAGATATAGAGGATTTATCTGCAACCACACTATGACGTTCCCTTAATACCTTTCAGAAACATAAGTGCTTACATCCTAATAGGTTTTTAGCTTAAGATCTAATCATCCACTCGAATTAAGATGCTTGAATGAAGCCAACTCATTTGGAACTAAGCACTTTAATGTCAACAGAGACATATGGTATTGAGAATGAATTACAAAGGATCTCTTCTGAGCCATCTATTGGGGGAGATAGAATAAGAACCCCCAGCATCATTATTAGTTTACTCATTTATTTCCCAGCAAATAATTGAGAGTAGTAAGATCTTCTTATGAAAGTAGAAATGGTCTAATCATGACTAGTTAGTGATGGGGTGCATTTACATCTGGATTGACTCAATTCTCCTCTTGTCTTCTAATTCTTATCAATATCTTTTTGCAAATGCAACATTTTTTTTTTAGCATATAACACATACAGTATGAAAATACATATGTATATATATGTGTGTTTGTATTTATGTATATACATATACATGCTTTATATACATATACATACACACATATATTTGTATACTGTGGCTCATATATTATTAGGTTGAAAGGTCTCTGAGAGCAGAGTCTGTTATATATATTTTTACATCTCCAACACATAGTACAGTGCCTTGCACATAGCAAATGCTTAACAAATACTGACTGAATAATTGAGTGAATGAATGAATACAATTCAATGGAAAAAAGGGTTCGAACTTGGAAAGCAGAAAACTTGGATTCAAGCGCTAGCCCTTCTACTTAGTACTTGTGTGACCCTGGGCAAGGAAGGTACTTTATCTTTTCAGTTCTCATTTCCTTTATCTGGAAAATGAGGTTGTTGATTGTTGATCAAGACCCCTTGGAACTTTAAATCTGTAATTCCATGACAAGCTGGAAAACTGACTATATGCAAAAGATAGGTATATTTTGTACACGGTGGGGTAATCCTTTAAGATCATTTGAGATGCTGACAGATGTTTGTGAAGTATTTGGGTTTTCAGAACCTTAATTTTATGACTTTAGACAGGGAATTAGGAGGATGAGTTTTGACTTGAACAGGAGTTTGTTGATTCTGTTTGTCTCAAATCAGAGGTAACATCTGAAGCCTTGCATGATTAGAGATGTTTTTAAGCTTTGGGGCAAGACCATTTTAGTTGATGGGCAGATTTCTAAATTATGACTACATAGGCACACAAAGAGGTAGAATGAGAAGATGTTAAGGCATATGATACCCAAAAGTAATAAACATTTCTTTCAAAAATTTACATACCATTTTTAATCTAATATTTTTTTTCAATCCACCAAGCTTCATAGAATTCTACTCTTAAAATCTCTAAAGTCATTTCCTGCCTGAGAACATCAACATATGTGGAAAGTTTGGTTCTGCTTTGAAGCATGCACCCTCTCTAGGTAAAATGACATAACAATAATGGCTTGGGACTCATCAAGTACGAAGGATCTCCCCAAATCACAGAATTTCAGAGTTGGAAGAGATCTAAAATGGCACCCGTCTGCTATATACAATCACAAGCAAGTGGCCATCCAGACTTCAGTTGAGAGAGAACCTACTTCCTCTAGGGAAAGCTTATTCTTCTTTTTGATCACATTACAAGAAAATGTTTCCTTCCATTTAGCTGAAATCTGTCTCTCTGCAGCTCTCACCTCTTGCTTCTAGATATGTTCTCTAGCACCAAGAAGGAAAAGTCTGATTTTTCTTCACATCATGTTATAGATATCATGTTGGACTCTTTGTAACCTCGTTTTGGGGGTTTTCTTGTCAAAAATACTGGAGTGGTTTGCCATTTCCTTCCCCAGCTCATTTTTACAGATATGGAAATTGAGGCAAACAGTTAAGTGACTTGCCCAGGGTCACACAGTTAGTGTCTGTGACCAGATTTGAACTCATGAAGATAAGTCTTCTTGACTCCAAGCCCAGGGCTCCATCCACTGCACTACCTAACTTACACATGAAAGCCTTCCAAAAACTTGGAGAGAGTTCTCAGGTCACCTTCTAAGTCTTCTCTAGGTTACAATTCCCAGTTCTTTTAACTGTTCCTCATATGTCAGAAGTGGTGTAGCATAGTGGATAGAACACTTGACCTAGAGGTTAGAAGAACTGAGTTCAAATTCTTTTGCCTATCACACTTTAGCACATATTATTATTATTATATTATATATATTATCATATTTTTATTTATCTGTTCCATTTTCTTGGGGTTATCCATTCCTTGATGACAAAGATGAAGCCATTTTTTTCATCTTTGTGGCTGTAGAGCCACAATAACAGTAATAAAAATATGTTGAATGAATAAATGAATTAACTTGGCTAATTAGAGAGGACTTCACGATGGATGGCAGATTTGAACTTTAACAGAAATGTCTATTTTAAAGAAAAGATAGATTTGAATTGTCAAAGAAGAGAGGGAAGAAAATTTCAAGTGAGGGAAAACAGAATAAAACAAAAGCCTGGAGGTATCATAATTTCAGCACTATAAAAACTACATGCTTACAAAAAAAATCATTGGATTGTTTAGTTACTTAAATTTCTTTTACGATTATTCAGTCTTTTGAATTTTGAATAATAAATAATTATAATGCCAATAAGATGGGCTACTCTGTCATTATACATTGTGTAGACAAGAGTTTCTGGATAAAACTGTCTTAGATTGATGAATGGGCAGAAGTTTTCTTGCTTGGTCACCTTGGTCACATGATTTATCTCCAAGATCGCTTCAAAGCTATCTTGGGTAGATCAAACCCTCATCCCTTAGATGATCTTTGGGCTAGAATAAAAGTGCAATTATTTCAGTCATTGAGCCATAACTGATGAAAATTTTTACAATACAATTTTACAATTTTACAATTGGTTTTATAAATGAGCTAGAGTCATATGCCACAAGATGGTGATTATGTTAAATTTTAATAAATGCTAACATTTTCAGAATTTAAGTAATTAACTTTTCAATTCTTTGTGACTTTTTAGTATTTATACTTCCGAATTTGTTAAAGCTTAGACCTGCACTATGACTCTTGGGACACAGTGTATTTGTCACTGTCTCAAGAACAAAAAATTCAGTTACAAAGTACATTCTGATAATTTCTTTATCCTAAACTCACCCAATGATACATTTTATGATTTATACTCTTAGAAAGTTCTCTTCCTGCCTGCACATCTTCCTTTTCTCTATCCCCAAATCAAATGAAAGTCTGTTTAAAAGACTTGGTTGCTCAGAAATCCATCCTGACGTATCAACAAAGGGACTTAGCGGCATACAGTTTTAGAGTTTGGAGTTCAGAGATTTTAGGAGCACATATAGGCCAACCGCTTCATTTCACAAATATGGAAACTGAGGCTGACAGAGATGATGTCATCAAGTAGGTAAGTGGGAAAGACTTCAACTCAGATCACACTAAGGTCTTCTAACTCTAAATCCAATAATCCTTCCATTACAACAACATAGCTCTCTCAGAAGTTTCACAGTAAAAAGAAAAAATAATAATGACATCAAGTGCTATTGAAAATGACAAAAAAATTTTAAAACTAAAACTCAACTCAAAAGTTTTTGAGTATATACTAACTACAGAAATTCATTGTTTCTAATTTCTCATTAAAATTCCTATCACTATTAAATAAAAAAATTCTGTGATGAATAAAATGACTTCTTTCTCTGTGCATATACATACACCACAGTCTCCAAACTTTGGGGTCCTTAACGAACACTAAATTGATTTGTCTTTGTGTCTGTCATGTTAGTGAGTCACCACTCGAGGGAGCCCAAGTTTCTTTGGTGTTGAAAAAGACAAGACAGGCTAAGGTATGTTATACCCTGGGGAAACATTTTATTCTGTTACTGAAGTGAGAAAATGAAAACCATTTCTAAAAACTTCTGTCCTTGAGAAGAGCTGGGACTCAACACAGAAAAAAAAAAAGGAAATGCTAACTATTTTTCTTGCTAGTTTATAAGCAATGAGAGTGAAAACTAGATTAGGATAACTCAATATTGTGCTTTGCAGATTTGTCAGGGGTTCCACATCTTGGTTAGCTTATATTGTGAAAGCTTGTCTGTTGTAGTTAGAGCTGGTTGTATCAGTTCAAATGAATCATTAATTATTCACTATTGTTTACCATAAAATCCTGAAAGGCTGCCAAGTGCTAGCATGCACACCATACTAAAACAGGGAGACATCGTTCACCTTGGAACAAACAGGAATGTATCAGATGGGTGTACTTGCAAAAATTTTTTAAAAGTGCATGCTAAAAAGTTAACAAAGTTGGAAGCATAAATTATGCATAATTATTTTACAATATTTGCATATTGACATGACCCATGTATATATATACATATATATGACATACACACAAGCAGCAAGGTATAATGAATTGAGAGCTCGACTCAAAATCAGGGAGAACTGTGTTCAAGTTTCCCCTCTGGCATATACTATGAGACCTTGGGCAAGACACAATCTCTCAGTGCTCCAGGAAATTCTCTAACACTGGAAATTGCAGAAAAGTTGCTGCCCTGGATTGGCGGTGGTCATTTTCTTATCAGAAAGTCCCCTAGACTAATGAAATCGCAGGTCCAGTACTTATCTTTATGCATGTAAATAAAAGTAAATATACATGCACACGTATATGTATGTATATTATATACACATATGTAAAAGTAAACACACATGAATGCTTGTGTGTTTACTTTTCTTTAAATATGTATGTTATTACATATGAATATTTACTTTTCTTTACATATATATAATATACATGTATATATTCTTTGCATATATATTACCGAGACTGTGAAATATAGTTGAATAACAAGCCTGTCAAATTAGTCCAATAATGTATGTACATATACATGCGTGTATAATAACAGTTAACATTTATGCAATGTGTTAAGGTTTGCAGAGTATTTTATGTGGATTAGATGGTACTATCAACCTCATTTTATAGACAGGGAGATTGAGACTGAGGAGCCGAGTGACTTGCCCAGGGTCACACAGCTAGTAAGAATCGGGGGGAGGATCATAACTCAGGTCTTCCACACACCAGGTCTAGCACTACATACCTACGTCAACTCAGCAAGACATTTCAAACAATCAGCTCAGACCTAAGTAATAGGAGGTAATTGAGCTGGATAGTATTTGAGGAATTGTAGTCAGTTCAAGCATCATCTCCTCAAAGAGGCCTAGCAGATTCTCCCTGCCTATGATCTAGAAATAACGGTGTATTTTTTTAATCTATCCCATATTCACTTATCTGGGAACATAATGTGTCTTTCCAACAGGATGTAAGCTCTTTGAGGAAAGGGACTATCTTGTTTTAGCACAAGTGCCTAGAACATGATAGGCCCATAATAAATAATGCTTGTCGAATTGCATTGATTTGAATGATCCCAAGCTGCTTATTGTTGCAAAAAATTCTTCTTGAAATGGAAATAGTCTCCTGGTGAAACTATGTGGCTGCATCTCTAGGAACACCTGAGCTTCTGAACTCAGACAAAGCAAAATTACAAACAACCCCAAAGTCAACAGAAAGGGCTTAGTGAGTATAAGTTGGACAAGGTGGCCTCTGAGATCCCTTCCAACTCTAAGATTCTCTGGTTATGTAAAGTGCACTGCAGTATGCTGCCAGTATTGAGTTATTTGTGAGAAATAGCATAAAACTATTATTGAGGACGTTGTAAAATTGGATGGGAGACCATCAAGTCAGATTAGGTCATGAGACTGAACAACAACTCAGGTGACTGACAAACACTCCTGAAATATTAAGACAATTAGTAGAAGGGCTCTAGTTCATTGAGCAGATGCTCTAAAGAAGATGTATGGAAAGAGTTGGACAAGAATCCCAGAGACAAGAAAGCATGAGGGATCATAATACACATGTGGAAGAAAAACTGCCTATGAAATCACAATCCATCAAGGCATATATAAGCATTCTATCCCCCACTAAGGTCCTACTCTAGTGCTTCATTATGGTGTGAAGGTGATTTAAGGCTGACCCCAAGTAATGACTTTTTTAGCTATAAGAACTCACGAAGATATGTTTACAAAGGTATTTAAGGTTTGTAATGTGTATCAGTGGAAGAAATGTCCTACATATAAAATCCTTGAAGTATTGATCTAAGGTATTTGTTTCTAATATGATATGTGTGAGTAAATGTATATCTTGTACATGTATATATATGTATGTATGTATAAAGGTATGTATATATACATGTATATTATATAATATACATATGGATTTATTGTATAGATTCCTATATATCTATATGTACATGTATTTGAAAATTTAGGAAATGATAAATTTCAGTTAAAGTTAGTAAAAATAAGATGGAGTCAAGTAAAAGCAAGGACTCACTTGAACTCTCCTCAAAACCTCTTCAAATTGCCTGTAAAAATGACTCTAAACAAATTATAGAGCAGCAGAACCCGCAAGATGACAGAGTGAAACTAATTTTCAGCCTGAGACACCCAGAGGGTCTACAGGAAAGGTCTGTTGCACCAGGCTGAGAGAAGAGGGCAATCCAGCATGGGCTACAAAGGCATGGACTGGGCTCCCCAGAAAACCTTGAGTAGGTCTCAGGGCACTGAATCACTGACAGCCGTGGCAGTTTCCAGACTTCTCAATCCACAAATGCCAAAGACAATTTAGAAGGTCAGTAGGAAAAATCTGTCGGACCTGGGTGAGAGAGGAGCAAGGTCCAGCCCCAGCCCTGAGTGGTGGTGGCAGTGGCAGCAGTTGTTTCTGGCCCACAGATATTGGGGGGATTGAGGGGCTGATTAGAGGAAGATGGCTGGGATCTCTTTATTGGCACAGAGGGAGGATTCTCTTGCTCTGCCTGTGGTTGGATCTAGGTCTCAGTCCTGGGGTGAGAAGGAGTGCTGGCGTGGTGGAGTTTGGGGTGGTTTCAGTGGAGAAGGAATCCTCCTCGTAGTTCCAAAGCAGAAAAGAGAGCTTGTAGTCACTCGCAGACCAGAGCATGGGGTAAGAGAGGAGTGGACACTTTTCCTTTCATCATACCACCTTGGAAGAACTGAAAATTTACAGTTTCCTAGAAATATCTCTGAAAACAGATGCATAAAACCCCTGAAGTTTGGAAAAATACACCGTCCACACTAGAAGTAGAGTCCTACAGAGCTATTAAAAATAAAAATGTAGCTTTTTTAACTATCTAAGGTTACTGACCATCTAAAAATCTATGTATCCATCCAAATCTAGCCACAAAAGCTTGAGGCTTTCTGGACCACAGACTTGGAACTTCTACTTTAGAAGATCCATGATTTTATTATTATTGGGCAGTCCTTCTACAAGTCAATGTAGACTGAAACTCCTTGATGTCAGAATATATAGTTTTATGAGTTTCTTTGTCCAAAAATTCTCCCATCCACCACCTAAAGGTGAGCTCTCTGGTGATGAGCCTATCTCACTTCACTTAGGTTGCCCATACCCAATGACTTTCTAGCCTGGGAGATCCTATCAGAAGAATGATACATATGTAACATGTGAGCCTTGGATGCCCTTTTTTTCTCTTTGAATTATTGTTTTTCCCTGAGCCCAGGGAGATGATTCATGGAAAGAAAGACTCACAGAGCAGTTTCTGATGATCCTTTCACAGAGGGGTAGCCATCTCTGCTCCCTCTCCCAACTCTTTCTGCATCTGGAGTCTTGATGAGGTCTTGTTGGAAACAGGGCAAGAAGTCATGTGGTCAATCAAGAAGGAATCAATAACTTTGAAGCACTAAATAGAATTTAGGAAATGTTAAATTTCAGTTTTGTATAATATATGTATGTATACACATATATCTTTGTAATTACTATCTATCTATCTATCTGTTTGTCTATCTACCTATTTATCTATTATCAATAGGAGTGCAATATCTGGATTGTTCACTAGGTGGGAGTTCTATTTGAGTTATTCACTCAATGTCCTTACAATTTGTTTTTTCTGGAGCATGCTAGAAGACAACAGACCTTTTCCAAAGGGTGCAATATTCCCATGGTCACCAGAGGGCACTCAACTCAACCTGCAAACATCTAGGACCACTCCTGGTTTTTGGGTGCTCTCAGATTTTTAGGTGCTCATGGAAGGAGAGGAGTGTGTACAACCTCTTTCAGGATCATGGACTAAAAGAGAAATCAGCCCCTCCAGCTGAGCAGCCCAATATCATTCACTGAAGCAACTGTAGATCTTTTCTCCTTTTGGCTCTCAGTCCCTTTCTCTTCTCCAGGTTTGGAATTTGTTTTCAGCAGCACCGTATAATTGGTACAAATTACAATATTTGTGCATTTCCATATTACCACTCTCATCTTTCCCCATCTTATCCTAGATACCTGAATCACAAGTTTACTGGAAAGAAGACAGAAAGCCAAGTGAGGGTAGGAAGATCTTAACCCATGGATATTATCTCTTTATCCTATCTCATCATTTAGAAGGTAAACTTCTTGAAAGTTAAGATTGCTTTATTCTATGCATCTCCAGTACCTAGCACCTATCTGGAACATAGTAGGTACTTACTAAATGATTGATTTCTTCTTGATGGATCACCCATCTTCTTGCCCAGTTTCAAAAAAGAATTTGTCAAGATTCCAGATGAGGGGAGAGTTGGGAGAAGAAGGAGAGATGCCTACCCTTCTATGAAAGGATCATTAGAAACTGCTCTGTGAGTCTTTATTTCCATGAATCATCTCCCTGGGCTCAGGGAAAAACAATAATTCAAACAGAAAAAAGGGCTTCCAAGGCTCACACATTATGTATCATTCACCAAAGTCTCCCAGGCTGGAAAGTCATTGGGTATGGACCTGGTAAAGGACCATGTGTCTGTTGCCAGAAGACAAATCTAAGTACATTGGGATAGGTTCATCACCAGATAGCTCACCACTAGTCAGCGGATGGGGGAAGATTTTGACTCTAGTAACTCATAAACCATATACACTGACATGGAGGAGTTTTAGTGTACGTTGATTGGTAGGACTGCCCACAATAATAAAATCCTGCATCTTCTAAAGTAGAGGTTTCAAGACTGTGGCCCACAAAAGCTTAAGGTATCCATGGATGGATTTTAAGGGGTCAGTGACCTTGGATAGTTTAAAAAAACATTAACTCCAATGAAAATTTAGCACTTCCAATCATATGAATGTAGGCAACAAACATTATTTTGGGAAGCAGTTCATAGGCTTCGCCAGACTACCATAACAGAAAAAGATAGCTACATATTAAATTTTCCATGTATGAGTATATGCATATGTATGCGTGTATGTGTATGTGAGATTTCTAAGAACAATGTCACTGCACCTGTGACATCTCTGGATATTGCATACTTCACTTTTCCCTTTCCCTCAGACCCATACACACTATACTGGGTGCAAAGTGATGGGAGAGTGACTTCAGATAGAATGGAGAAGAAGAGGAAGTGTGTTCCAGCTGGTAATACAAATTAAAAAAAATATTCCAAAGTGTTCAGACAGAGAATCTCGACAAAAACTTGTCTGGAATCGGTTGCCTCAACAAGCAGCATTCAACCTTCCTTTCTCCTTCTACCTCCCATGCTCCCATATTATTCTACTCCAGCCTCCCTTCCCCTGAAGGGAGTTTAAATGTGACATGACTTCTCTCCTCTTCTCCCATTTTAACCTGTTCTTGGTATTCATTTTTACCAGATACTACCTGAATAAAAATATCTGGGTGGGAAGGGGACAGAGATTGTGTCTGCATAGGATTCTTACCTGTCCAAGGAATGTTTCTAATTTCAGACTTGAGGTGGGTATTGGTAGGGAGAAGAAAAAGGAAACTCAAAATCTTTCTTGTCTGAATGTCATCCAAGGTTAACAAAGATGGAAAACGGCCAGGTCTAATAAATGCATTATTAGGCAGAAACTTCTTCAATTCTCTCAAATAGAAAGTTATAAGTTGAAAAATTCTGCAAATCCATTCAAACAGAAAGTTTAAATATTGGAATATCTCTTGTTTCATTGCCTCTGGTTTTCTTTCTTAACTTTGCAGCTCTGTGATGTTTTCCCCCTTTCAATACTGACACTCAGAACAAAATGAAATAAAACATTGTGGAATCTTCATTATGTAAAACAGTAATTAGCAAGATGTCAAGATGAGTGAATGAATGAGGATTTGTCAAGGAGGATTTGTTTTAATAGATATCAAGCTTCCCGTATGAAAAAAAATTCAAAGGCAAAGTGTCTAATGAATGATTCAAGTCATTTCTGATATGCAATAAGAAAAGAGACTCAATTTACTATTCTAAAATATGCATCTGGAAGAGGCACAATGTGTGATTTGTCAGATGTAATGCAAAGGTGACAAATGGAGACAAATCTCTAACGAGTGGTATAAATACAGGTGCACGAAACAGCTAACCACACAAGGAGGTAAGTCTGATTTCACAGATATGGTGGTGATGTGGTGGGATGGGATTCATGACAGGAACATGGCACTGAAAGTTATGTGTACAATGTTCAAAAGAAATAGATCTATTAGGAGTGTGAAAGTAATGCTTTTTGTCAAAGTGATATCTGTTTATTTCCATTTTGATGACATTCCTCTCATTCATCATTCCAGGTTTTTACCTGAACAACCAGTTGTTGAAGAAATCAAAATAATGGGAATTATATAGGAGAGAGTTACCATGTGATTTTGGAGTTTATGAGAGAGGAAGCTGAAGTGTCATGGAAAGGGCACTGATCTTGAAGGTAGAAGGACTGAGTTCAAATTTGGGCTCTAAAGTTTACTAGCTTTAAGGCACAATCATTGAATCTCCCTGTCACTCAGGTCCTTCATTTAAACGGATATTACAATGTCTCAGAGTGGGAAGGAGCTTTGGAAGTCATCTTGTTCAACTCATATCTGAATGAGTGCCCTTCACACTATACCTCACAATCTCCAACAATTGTTTGAAGGACTCTTGTGAAAGGGAAGCTACTCTCTCCCATGGCAGCATGTTGCACTTTGGGACAACTCCAATTGTTAGTTATGAAGGCTTTCTTTGTGGTTTGTTGCTGTGTTGTTCATCTGTCATTCTAGAAGAGGACCAATGCCATCAGGAGGACTTGTGGGTGAATTGGATTTAAGAGAGGCAGAGATGTGCAAAGTCAACAGTTTCACTCTCTCCTCCAGAATCATCCAGGAGTCCAGTGGCAAGACATGTCAAGATGACTGGTGATGATGCAGGAAGGTTTTCTTTATATCCAGCCTAAGACAGCTTCTTTGCAACAGTCTACAATAATGCTCTTAGATTGTGTCACTGGGTCCAAGAAAAGGTAAAGGTGTGAATACTCAGTGTATTCCAGGCTGAGAGTTATTTGATTCTGAGATCTTAGGGAGAGCTCAAGAAGGGATTCAAGAGCTTTTGGGGTCCCTAAAACCTCTGATGCAAGGGAAAGATGGAGCACTGTTCTCTTGGTCTGGGCTCTGCAAGTTCCTGATTTGAGTTGTGGTTTGTGGACTCACCCAAGGCTGACTTCTACCGGATGCAACCACCATCAGTCAACTAGAAAGTTCTTCCAGTTCAAATAAATGGTCTAGATTTCCTTGCCATGGCAATGCTACTGTGGCCATCAGACTGGACTTGAGAACGGAACACTCTCTTCTGCTCCCGTGGTCAGAGCCCACATAGGTGCTGCTCACTTCAGTACCTGCTCCTTGTTTAGTACCCCACAAAAGAATAGTGCAACTGTTCCTTTCCTTGGATCACCATCCCTAGGCACACGTGCCCTCTTTAGTCTGCTCTGGATCTGTGACCCAGGACTAGGAAGTGAGTAACATAGCTGCCAATTGGCATCTGTTACCTCTTTCTGCAAAAGGTTAGGTCCCTCTGTGTGGGAGAAAAAAGGAGGGAAAGAGAAAAGGAAGGAGGGAGGGAGAGAAGAAGATAGAGAGAGAGAGAATAAAACTATACATGTAGAGATATACTGCAGAGAGAGATCAGTCAGTAAGCACTTATTAAGCATGCACTATGAGCAGTATGCTAAGCTCTGGAGATTCCAAGAAAGTTAAAAGACATTCTCTGCCCTCAGGGAACTCTCAGTCAACAAGAAAACAGCTATGAGAGAGTTGACTGGGGGACTGAGAGTTAAGCAACATGCCCTTACTGATATGACTAATATGTGCCAGAGGTTAGACTTGATCTCTAGATCTGAGATCTACCCTTTCTCCACTGCATCATGCATTGTTCTTTTAAGATGGGTGCAACCAGAGACTGAGAACAGAAAAGCTAAGAACATTAGCAGTATAGTCAAAAGGACATTGAATTCAGAGTCTGCCACTTACTCGTTGTAGGGCCCACAAAAATGTTTAACAATCAGCTGTTTCCCCCCCCCAAAATATATGCATGACACATTTTAAAACTTAATCCTCATTACTAACATTTTCTTAAGTTTACAGTGACAATCAGCAAAACAATATATCAAGCCCTGATTTGTTAATATTTGCTTATTTCTGAGGGACAAATTACTCACACTGAAATTTTAACCACTGGCTTTCATGAGACAGTTCAAGTCAGCTCCAGCACACCCCTGGCACCAGGGCATATTCTTGTGTTTCTCTGAGTTCCAATCTTATCATCTATAAAAGGAAGCAGTTGGACTAAATGACCTGTAAAGTCCCTCTCAGTTCCCAAAACCTATGGTCCTATGAGGAGTTAAATGTTTCACCTAAGAAAGTAGAAAGTGTAGGCCTAGTTACAGTTATAGTACGTCAATCTGAATGAGAAAAACTTGAGTGATCTATGAAGAAAAACTACGCAAGACTTTGGCATTACCATACAAGGACTGACGCAGGATTAAGCATGGATATTCTTTGCCCAGTGAGAACTAAATAGAAGCAACAGTCTTCTCCTTCATAGTCTATCAGCAAGAACACAAGCAGCGTATGTGCTAGTAAAGAGTTATTAACAGTACAAGCTTCCCGGAATGTAGGCCCTAGTGAGAGAGATCTGTCTAATAACAAAGGAGCCTGTTGAATCTCCAGTCATGAGTATGTATGAGCATGCGTCCATGTTCCTCCTGACAACCTGCCCACATCCTGCAGAGACCTCCGCTGTGTCCTAACCTTGGGAACAGCAATCTGTTACAACTAAAAGATAAAATTGAGCAAATTTTGGCACCATTTCTCAAATGAAATATCCCCATGTAGTACTATTTTGGTTGAGAGAAGCCTAATGAGAAAGAGCCAGTATCAGGGCACCTGGGTTTTAATCCCAACCCTTCCATCAATTACCTGTATAACCTTGAACAATCAGCAGAATTTCAGAGTCAGAGTGTCCTCAGAAGTCACTTTGTCTCGCAGTTACCTGTAAAAGGATCTCCTCTACAGCATACCTAACAAGTGGTCATCCAGAATCTACATGAAGATCTTTAATGAAAGGAAAGCCACCTAATGAATTTTCAAGTAATCCACTATACTAACTTACTCTAATTGGTAAGAAGTTTTTTCCCTTATTATTAAATCTGAATATGACTCTGCAACTTAAATTACTCCTAGTTCCATCTTCTGGAGTCAAGTAGAACAAATTTAATGACCCTTCCATATCACAGCTCTCTTAATACTTGGGAATGGTTACTATCATCCCACTCAAGTCTCCTCTTCAACAGATAGAACACACTTGAGTCCTTTCACCATCTTTTTTGTTTTCATGTCAATGTACTCAAGTTTATAATGTTTTTCCTAAAATGTGGCAGTCAGAATTGAACATGATATTTCATATGTGTGTCAGGCCAAGGCAAAGTACAGAAAGGCTATCTCTTCTTTGTTTCTGGATGTTGTACTTCTCTTAACAGATGCAGCCTAAGATCATATTCTCATTCTTGGTTGCCTCTGATTCATACTGGGGTTACAATCTTCTAGAATCCTCAGTTCTTTCAATTGCTGTATAGCCATAACTCTCCCAGCTATTAACGTGAAATTGAATTTTTGAACCCAAGGTTAAGCCTTTACATTTATTTAAATACTTAATGGTTTCAATGATTTTGATTTCTCCCTCTCCCTATACAAATCACAACCCTCACACACCTGCCTATATAGTATGACTGTTATTCATATATTCCTATAAATCTCTCACAAGCGGTGTACTGTACTCAAAATGTTAGAGATCTTCCTCTAATTCTCTTGACATCATGTGGATAACAATATGGCACACGGCTGTCGATTCCTTGTTTTTGCCATGTGACCAATGCATCTTTTTTCTAGCTATGCATGCCTTGAAAACATTCTTCATATACAGTTTCTTTTCTCCAAATGGCCACGTTGGAGCTTGCTTCAATGCACCATCTAAGTCTCCATAACCCTTTGGGTGACTTTCTGTTTATAGTTATTGCATTTCATCAGATTCAACTTGGCCCAATATTCTAATCTATATCTGTATAAAATTTGATATATATATATATATATGCCATCTATATATTTATTCAATTCACTGATAAAATGTGTGTATGCCATCTATACATTTGTTCAATTTATTGATAAAATTTAAAAACTATTTGTATGCCCTGTAAACATTTATTTAATTCCATTGATAAAACTGTTGTACAACATAGAAAGAAAGGAAGGAAGGAAGGAAGGAAGGAAGGAAGGAAGGAAGGAAGGAAGGAAGGAAGGAAGGAAGGGAATCCCAGAATTCCAAAGCTTTAACTCTAGGGCGGAGCATCACTTCATTTTTGTGCACACCTACTACTGGGTGTGTTGTATTGTCCAACAATGTTGCTTTTTAATGATGCTGATGCACTGGTTTCCTGCTTCTGTGTTCTGCTAATGAGCTATTTGTAGAATCAGTTTACTCACATTCATAGACATTGATGAAGTATTGACCTTTAATCTGTTACTTTCAAGTTCTGTCTTGAAAAATATGCTTTTCATAATTCAGGGGGAAGATTACTCTTGTATTAGTTATTTTCTTCCATGCAAACATCTCCATAACAGATTAGGAATTTTGTACGTGAGTGTACAATTCAAATCCATGAAATTTAACGTTCTCTTTAAAAAGTTGCCAAATAAAAAGGCTCAAACTAACCGGGTAAAATGTAAGTCTCCAAAAAAAAATTCATTGGCATATAAAATATACAAATTCCACTCCTTTCCCTTTTTAGAAAATCAAGATATTTACCTTTTTCCAATCCTGTGATACTTTTCCCATGCTCCATATTGGATTATTAGTAGTAGCTCAGCAGCTATGTCTGATTTTCAATTCTTGAGGATATCGTGTGTATGGATCAGATAATTTGAACTCATCAATAGGTGGTCCTCTTATGCTCTCTCTTGATTTATGTTGGGTATGAATTCCCTATTATCCCCATTTGTTCCATCCTTTCAGTAGAAAAGCAGTTCTTCTTAGCAGAGAGATCAGAAGCAGAATAAAAGTTTAGTTCTATCATCTCTCTTTCTGTTATCATCAACCAACTACACCCTAGGAACAGTGCTATCTCTTATATGATAACTTTCTTTTCTCTAAAATAGTTTGGAGGAACCCCTCAAACCAGACTTTCAATTGTCACTTATTCCTCAAGCTTAATTTCTTTCTCTATAAATACTTGAATGCTTTAAGGATCTGTGATTTCATTGGTTCAGGTAATTCTTCTACTGGCTCATATTACAATCTTTTATACCTTGGAGTTGATTTCAGTTGTCATGACCAAAAAAAAAAAAAAATTATCAACTGGTGGTCAGTTTTCAGAAGATAAGCCTTTCCACACTTGGCTACACTGGTTCTGAGATGACTGGCATATAGTTTATTGCTGGAAGAACTCTTTTAAATATAGGACTCTTCTCATTCTGTACGCCTGAATTGTGAATTGTGGCTGGCGTCAGGAAATGATCAGATACAGTCACAAGAAGGCAGTGCCATGCTTAGGGTCAAGCTAGGAATGGACAAAAGAACAAGCCATGGCAGCCATACTTGTAGCTGCCTCTGACTGTGGGACCTGTTCACTCTGCTCCACAATACATCAGTCAAAGCTAGAAAAGATCAGAGGGCGCTGCCTCCTGAGATGAGGGTTCATACCAGATCCCAAGGTCCATGCCTTCAGTTCCTCAGTATCAGCTTTCATGCAAAGCTTCTGCTCCTTTGACTAATGAGTTGTGAAGTTTGAGAGGACCCACCTTTGTCCACTTGAAGGGGCTAATAATAAAAATTATAATTACTCTTATTATATTTGACATTTATACAGAGTGTACTATGTGCCAGATACTGTGCTAAATGCTTTTTTAAAAAATTATCTTGAAAAACAGCAAATGATAAAAATTGTTTTTATGTATAATTAAGGAAAAAATAAAATATTATTTAAAAAAGAAAAAAATTACTATGTCATTTGATCTCCACAATAACCCTGAGAGATAGGTGTTATTACTATCCCCATTTTACAGATGAGGAAGCTGAGGCAGACAGAGGTTAATTGACATGTTCAGGGTCACACAGTTAGTAAGCACACAAGGTCAAACTTGAACTCAGGTCTTCCTGACTACAAGTCAAGAGATCCAGCCAGTGTGCCACATAGCTGCCTCTAAGAATCATCATGTTTATCCTTCGTTGCCAAAGAAGACCATGCTATCAGAGAAATGATGACATCACTTGCACTTGACTTTGTCTTGAGGGAGGGAGGGCTGTGTAGGTCACCAGCCTCACTTCTCCTCCAGAGCCATCTCAACCCAGTGACCAGATATTCCTCAGGATGACTGCAGATGACCCAGGATGCACTGGGAGACCTTGGGGCCCCATGGCCTGGCTAATTCTTAAACAGGCCTATTCAATGAACGGGCATTGCCTCACCCTAAGTGAGTGCCTCTAAGAAAGAGCAGTAGGAAACTAAACACACTCAATCCATACATCTTATAGAATTTCTGGGTCCAGATCAATTTTATGCTTGAGGAACTTCTAGGGTAGAGAAAAGTAGCAGACTCACAGATGCTTGGGAAACATAATTTTATGATATATTTATATATTCTGTTATTAAGTATTACTCTTTTATCTATGCATTGCTTATTCAGTTATTGATTCTATCCTGAGTAAAAATAGCTCCATGCAATATTCAAGATTGCTTATCTACTTCTAGGTTGAGTCTACTCCATGATGTCAAGATTATGTGAAAAAGAGAAAGTTCCAAAAAGTACTGAAGGTGAGAGGGAGGTGGGAAGAGGATCAAAGCTCATTTCTCATTGGATAAAATCCACAAATCCCCATATCCCTTTGACAACCCTTTCAGGCTGCCCTGAAGTCAATGGAAGAGTGGAGGGATACAAGGTGGATGATTCTCTGGTAACCACAGAGTTCAGCATTTCCGAGCACTCCATCCAGTGGGACGTTCACATGCCTTCAAAGACCCAGTTCTTCTTTTGAAGAACAGGATTAGGCCTGTGGTTGGCAAAGCCCTCAGTGATTAAATAAGTTTGGTAGGAAATGCGACAGCTTACACGATGCCAGTATAGCCTTAGAAGTCCTAATGTCACCTCCACACTAGAAAAAGGCATCCAAATTGGAATTTCATAGAGGTTGTTTATAAAATAGATAGACCAATGCTTGAGTTACCAACCTCAAAGGCTTTCTTTCTTGGGAATTAAATGATGTTTCTGAAAACTCTTAAAATTATATACAAATGTAAGGGGCTTACCACTATCATTAAAAAATCAGTTTCTAATATAGAAGGTTCTATGGATTCTTCAAAAACAAGATGGTAAAAGTAAACAGAACAGTTTAAATTTGAGCCAACAACTTTTCTGTACTAATTTGAGGTTGAGTATTGCATTGTGTGGTGAGATCAGTTGTGGATTCAGAGTCAGAGGAACTGGGTTTGAATTTCAGCTCAGCCACTTATTAACTATGTGATCATCACCTCTCTGGGCTTCAAGTGTTAAAAGAAGTGGTGGACACAATTGCCTTGAAAATCCACTCCAGCTTGAACTCTACAATTCTAGGAACTCTTAGATCTGAGAATATGGCTAGCCACATGCCAGAAAGAAAATGACAGTAGATCTAAACATAAAAAAAAATTGTTCTAATGGGTCAGACCAAGAAGTTGCCCAATCCAGTAATTAAGAATAATCCCAAGGGATATTTTGTGAGATCATGGGAACTCTTTATTAATAATAACCTCAAAAATAATTTAATGTTCAGTCACATCTGACTCTTGGTGACCTCATTTGGTATTTTCTTGGCAAAGATACCAAATGGTTTCTTTTCCTTCCCCATTTCCTTCCCCAGCTCATTTTTCAGGTAAGGAAATTGAGGCAAATAGGGTTAAGTGATTTATCTGGGGTCACACCACTAGTAAAAGTGTCTGAGGCCAATTTGAATTCCAGGCTTAGAGCTCTGTTCACTTCCCCACCTAGCTTCCCCTCAAAAAGTAAGAGATGTACCCAAACATTATTAGATGCACTTGCCAACTTACTCTGGGTTCACTGGATGGATTTATATACATATCATATACCATCTCTTGTATCAAAGAATTAGATAAATTAACAAGTCAAAGGTTTAAGGAGCTGCATTTTAATAACATTTTGCATTTAATTATTGTTGTAGTAGAAATTAACTCCATGCTGGCAAATTACTGAACTGAGATGCATGGGGAAAAACTCAATGGAGCAAACCAGAGAGCCACCACAGGGGATAATTTAATCTACACTTGTGGAAACATAACCATCCCCCATAGAGACAGAAATAAATCTGCTATTGATGAAATCAGTCTCCTCAAATCTATCTTTAACCACAGATTCCACCTAACTTCCCCTAAAGCAAGGGGAACCCCTTAACATATGGGGTTTATGGATCCCAAGGGGCCCAGAGATAGATTTCATGGGGTGCTCGAACTTAGATGAGGAAAAGTGCATCTTTATTTTCACTAACCTCCAAATGAAATTGAGCATTTCCTTCCACTATAAATGTAGGTGACTTTTCTGAGATTGGATCTGTAGGCTTCACTAGATTGCCAAAGAAGTCCATCAATCACACACACACACACACACACACACACACACACACACACACACACTCACAGACACACATCAACAAGTCCTACCCTAACAAGCGCCATGCTCCTCTATTAGGAGCATCACTTCTACAGTTCTTTTGGACCAGACTAGCTTTAAGAAGATCTGATGGACTTGAAACAGTCTTTTCTTTACCTTCTTTGTTTTGATGGTGGGACAAGGAAGAAGGTGGAGTGGAGACTTGTTAGCTTCATTTTTTTTTTCCTTTATCCTCTGATTTGTGAGGTTCTCCCTCTTTATTTTTTCCCTACTTACTCTCTTCAGATAAGATCATAGTTTAGGTTTGGAAGAGACCTTACAGGTCACTTAGCCCAACCTTTTCATGTTACATTTGAGGAAACTGAGGTCCAAAGTGATTAAAAAATTTGCCCAAGGTCTTAATAGGTAGTAAGTGGCAAAGCCAGGAATTGAACACAGGTTCTCTGACTTCAAATTCAGCATTCTTTGCACTGTTTGAATGGTCTCTTCAATCTTATTGGATTGATCTCACATGTTCTCTAGCTTCTTCATTATCAACCATCAACTAGATCATCCTCTGTCTAGCTTTGAGTCCTTGAGGCCACTCATGCACAATTTTCTACTTATTAACATCTGTCTGACTACCTTGACCTGAAGTTCACCATGGCAACTCTTAAAGTTAATTCTTCTTAGGCTCCAAAGGTCATCTCCATCAAACTCCTTTATCCATGTCAGAGACTTGATCAAGTATCCATGCTTAACTCATGGTTGGTTGTTGTCCTTCATTCTCAAAGAAGACAAAAATGACATCAAGGTACAGTGTGTCTGACTGTGGCTGATCAGACCAAAACAAGCTCAGAAGGCTCTACCACAGGTCTGCACAAATAGTCCATACGAACATTTGGAGTGGTGATGTCCCTAAATTTGCACATCTTATGTTTCTTTTGAGCTATTATCCTATTTTGCTTATAGAGTACAGTGCCTTCTTTGATGGGGGAAGCCATACTGCCAATGCCCGTGTCTCTGATGTTTCACAATCAATTCCAAAGTTCTTCAAAGAGACCTTTAGAGTATCCTTGTATCACTTCTTCTAACAAGTGTGAGCACTTGTTTTCTGAGAGTTCTCCATAAAGCAGTTTGTTTTTTTAGGCAAATGTACATTTAGCACTCAAATAACATGGCCAACCCATAAGAGTTGTTCCCTCTGTAGCACAGTTTGAATGCTTGGCAGTTCAGTTGGAGAAAAACTTCACTGTCTGATACCTTACCTTAACAGATGATCTTCAGAATCTTCCTAAGATAATTCAGATGGAAGTGATTCTGTTTCCTGGCATGACACTGGTATACTGTCCAGGCATATTGTCCACCCATACATTTCAACTAATAAAATCAGTTTCACCTCTTTCTCTACTCAAGTATAAATTCCAAATCCTGATTCATTTTTCTCCACAGAAATCCCCAAATCTGTCTCCTCTTCTTCATTCTTTATGGCAAATTGTTCATCCAAGCTTTATCACCCCACATCTGTAGCAAGCAAACGTCTCCCCCATTTCCACTCTTGCTCACATGCAATTCAGCTACTCTGGAGAAAATAAATCAGCAGCGAATATTTTTGCATTATTTAGATTTGTCTTTCATGTGTAAAAACAAAGCCATGATATCTCAGGAAGGAGCACAAAGATTGATCTATTTGAGGATTATGGTCCATTGGATCATCATGTGCAAAGCCTCCAGAGAGGGCATTGTTTACCTAAACAGTAATGGCCCCTTCAGAGTTATTAGAGCTACTGCTGTTTATACAGATATTTAAATATGCCATCCTCCCCTGAATGAACCATAACAGCCTCATTTGAAGTTATTTTATTGTAATCGATGAACAGATAGACAGTTTAAAAATATACTAAGGAAGCTTACAACCCACTGAAACAATTCAGTTTATCATGCCAGTACATATTTAAGCAGCTTAAAAACACATCGAGTTTATAATTCATATTTGTAACTGCTCTGAAGAAAGGGTTTTCTTCATTTAATGGGCAAATAATGCTCATTTGGATGACTTTTTAAAAGATGCATTATTCATGTGGAACAGAAACCAAATCAATAAATGAAAATGCAAATAAAAATAAAACCCATTATGCCCCAACATTCAGGCTTAGACAATGATCATCTTGTGTATTATTTACTCAAGGAAGAGACCCCATAGTGACTCTTTTGGAACCGTGCTACGGACTGTATCATAAACTCCTGCTTATGCTGTTTGGAAATTAACAGAGCTGTGAATTTTTGACACTTTTATCCAACACATTCCATGGGGTTATATTTGGTTGTGAGAGCAAAGCCTAACCCTAATGTGTGGAAAATCACAGCCAACAGGAGATATGTTTATAACATGGGAGAAGGGCAATTCCCCAGCTTTGAGAGGAGAAGACTCCTCAGATAAAGAGTTTGTGAGTTCAAGTTACCTTGGCTGCGATTAATGGTAAAAGTGTAGAAAGCATTACTAAAGGGATAGGTTGGGAGTAATTCAAAAGGGAAGTGGTAACTATTACAAGCCAGCATGATTTATCAAGGCAGCTAGCATGCAGCATTGAGTCTGGAGTCAGGAAGACAAATGCAAATCCTATCTCAGACACTGCTGGATGTGAAACTCTGGGTAAGTCATTTATTCTCTGTCCGCCTCAGTTTCTTCATCTGAAAAAATAGAGATAATAATAGCACCTGCCTCCTAGACTTATTATAAAGATTCAATGAGGTAATATTTGTAAATGCTTTGCAAACTTTTAAGTGAGATATAAATGGTAGCTATCATGATGATAATGGATAAGTCATGACAAGCTAATAGCTTTTCCTTTTTTCCCCTTCTTTTTGACAATATTACTAAACTGATAGATTAGGCATTTGACAAGGTCTTTTGTGATACTGTAGGGAATTAAATGGAGGAATAGAAGTTGGATGATATCTAAAATAGGTAGTTAGATCTGGTAGAAAGACTGGACACAAAAAAATTGTGATTAGCATGTCAAATTTTCATGTTACATGAAGCTAAGAAAATATTTAATTAATTGGATGAAATATTTGGGATCCAGAAAAGATTGCAACATGCTACAATGATGGGTTAGTTGATCTAATCACACATCATTTAAAAGGAATTAGTGCAAAGTTCTAGACTTTGTTTTGAAAAGATCAGTTTCATAAGTAAAGAATAGGATAGATATGACTAGCCAAAGTTCATGCGAAAAGGACCTGGGAGTGCTTATGGATGCATAGACACAGGGAGCCCATAGTATGATATAGCATTAAAAAGCCCAAAGTAATCTAAGCTGCATTAATAATGAAGAGTTTTAGTGTACTCTTCAGACCACATCTGGAATACTGTGTTTAATTCTGAGTACTACATTTTCCATACAAGCTAGAGTACATCAAAAAGAGAGTGACTCAAATGATGAGGAGTTATAACTTGTGCCAAAACTAAGGATGGTTAGCCTGCGCAACAGAAGATGGGATGGTCTTGGGCATGAATCTTCAAGTATTTGAAGGGCTATCATGTAAGAGATTAGACCAATTTTTCTTGGCTGTAAAGAGCAAACTGGTGATCAGGGTTGGAAACCAAGAGAAGTGGATTTCAGGTAAACACAAAGAAAATCTTCCTGACAGTTATAGGTATTCCAAAGTGCAAAGGATGCTTTGAGAAATATCAATTGTCAATGGCAGTCCTCAAGCACGTATACTTGTCAATATGTTGGATTTGTAATTTGGGGGGTGGGCTTCATAACATCTGCGAGCTCTTCCACCTAGATGATCCTATGATTACTTCATTAATATTGGTAAAATATGGAAATGTTAAACTGACTTTCTGTTATTATTCATGATACACTTAAGTAACGGTCATTGTTATTTCTACTACTGCTTCTGACTTCACCCAGCAGGCAGTGGTACTTGAACTCACTACTGTTCTCTGGCTGGTCTAAGTCATACATTGAATTGCCTACAATTCTCTGTACTTCCTGGAATGTGGCATTGCTAAAGCCTTTTTGTGATAGGCTCTAGAAGTATTTCAGAGTTGCCCTGTTGTGGTGGCATGACAGCTTGAGCCTTCACTCTAGACCCCTTCCCCTGTTCTTGTCAACCTCTGACCTCACACAGATGTTTGCCTCTGAAATCAGGAAGACATCCTCATATCTCCAATCTGATCTCAGCTGTAAGGGATAGAATGTGTTCCTATGACCAGACATGGTGGCTCTGTAATATGACAGCCTCTTTTCCTCTGCACCCTGGTGATATAGTCTTATTTACACCAGAACTTCCAATGGGGGCCATCTCCAGTGGTCTTCATCTATATCTTGCCACTGCACCCAGAGGGCTCCAGAGGAGAAAGTAAGGCTGGTGACTCTGCACAGCCCTCCCTCACTTGCAAATTCACTTGCAAGTCATGACATCACCTTCCTGACGTCATGGTCCTCTTCGACAATGAAGTCAAACAACAACAGAACTTCTAATATATCTAGAAATGTGACAAAGCTCTCCTATTTCTTTCCAAATATCTCTCATCTCTGAAGAATCTCTGTTGGGTCCAATAGATGAGAATTACCCAAATTACCCAATCCTACTTTCTGTCATATCTGGGATAAAAGATGTGAGGCTTCTTATTTCTGTTCCATTCATTTTCACATTGCCATAAGTTATCTAAATGGAGGGAAGAAATTAATAAAACCACAAATAATAGCCCTTGTCCTCAAGGAACTACACCCAAAAAAATAGTAATAGTCTCAGCAAACAAGTTGTGTTGGAATATAATTTCACTGAGATTTTCTACTTTTTAAAAAATGTGTTCTCCATGTCTTTAACAGTTTCCTGAGATTACACTGCTTCCAGGTCTCCTAATTAGCCAAGGAGATTTGGCACTCCCTATGAATTTTGCCATACTCTCGGATTTATTGTCCCTCAATCACAACTTAGATCACAACCCCTTCCCTCAGGAAGAAGTTTCCCTTGGACTCTGGTGACTATTCCTAATTAGGCCTCGGCCCCTTCTCCTCTCTCCTCTCTCCCTGTAATGGATGGGTGTCTGATAAACCTTTTACACATGCAACAAGACCTGGGATGAGGTCTGCCTTCAAGGAGACTGACATGAAACAATTACATTGTGGAATCAGTGCTGAGCAGCATGGCTCCTGTTGTTGCATTGACTGAGTTATGTTTGCCACGTTGAGGTTATGAGGCTTGGATGGGGAATAGATGACTGGTTGAGTGCTGACTTCAAAAGCCAGACTGAGAGGCTGAGAAAAGAGTAGGAGGCAAGGAAGAAGCGTCAAGTCAAACCTACAAAAGGTTTTTTTCTAGGTACCTGGTTGTGAATAGTAATAGCTCACACATATACATACATACATACATATCACTAAATATATACATACATAATTTTATGCTCACTATCTCATTTAATCTTCAAAAAATCCTTATGAGGTACCATGCTTATTTTTAGAGATGAAGAAACAGAGAGTCAAGAGGTTAAGGAGAAAGAGGAGAAGAATGAAGAGGAAGAGGAAGGAGAAAGGAGAGAAAGAAGAAGAAGATGAGGAGGAAGGAGAGGAGGAGAGGTAGAGGAAGGGATCAGACAACAGGGGAGACAAGATAGGATCCAGTCAAGTACAACAAGATAGGGGTGGGCTGGGAATGGGGATTGGCTTTGGCAAGTAGCAAAGTTACTTCTTTGTCAAACACTGGGGCAAAGAAGAAGAAAAATTGACTGAAAAATTGATTCCAAGATTCATATCCCTGGCAGCAGTGCTCAAATGAGTCCCCAGTAATAGGCAAAGCTTTGCCGACTCACATCTGATGAGTGTCATGTGTAATGGAATGAAGACTGATCATAAAGTCAATGTTGTCTCCCCCTTATTAGAGTGCAAGCTACTTAAGAGCAGGGAACTATCTCTGGTTTTGTATTCCCAGGACTTGGCAGAGATTCAGCTCTTAATAAATACCTTTTAATCTATTCACAAATGTGAAGGATTATTCTTCCTTTCACTTTACTCTAAGTGTTAGTTTTTCATGAAGGACATTTCACAGACTTGATGAATTCTCTGGGTGAATAAGGGCAAACATACTTTATGAACCTGAGAACATTCTCTCAATTTCAGGTAAATCTTACATTTAAATTTTCCCTTGAACACATATGAATTTGAGGCCATATCATGTTGCATCTTCTTCTGATTCCCTCTCCCCCTTCTTAGGACTAGAAAAGTTGTTTTTTTAAGGGCATATTAAGTTAACCCTCACTCACCAAAATTCCAGTATAAAGAAACAACCCCAGGCAAGAAAGGGTCCTTTTGCAAAAGCTGGTCTCCTTCCTTCCTAGGGTTACTATGTTAACTTGTAACTCAGGTATCTCAATTGTCACTCTTTATTTTAATTCCTTAGTTAAGACTTTTAACCCTCACGTTGCCTTGGTTGAATGAATAGAAGGAATATTTGCTAATCCCCTGGCTCAGTCATTCTCATTTGGTGACTGAAGGTTCATGAAGATAGTGCAAAGTGCTGGAAATACACATTCTTTAATGGTACCTTAAGCAGTAAACACTTGCCTAATTATGTTACAAATACATTTTTCCTCTGTGATAAGAAGCATGTGCACATTTGAAACATTACACCTTTGCATGAGGATTGGCCTATTGCTAGACCCTAGCTGAACTGAAGTAATGCCATGACTACTGATTCACCTATTAATATACCAGGTGATGAAGTGGATAGAGTGCCTCCCCTGGAGTCAGAAGGACCAGAGTTCAGATTGGGCCCTCGGATACTTACTGTGTGACCCTTGGAAAATCTCTTAACCCTATTTGCCTTGGTTTCCTCATCTGTAAAATGAGCTGGAGAAGGAAATGGCAATCTACTCCAGTATCTTTGCCAAGAAAACCTCAAATGGGTCATGAAGAATCGGACACAATTGAAATGACCGAACATTCTTCATTCAAGATCTCTTCACATTTTGTTATATAATTTAAATTTGGACCATCTGGGAGGCAAAAGTTATTATAGTTATTGTTAACATTTATGGAATAAATCTAAGAGAATATTATAACTAATTACACTGGGGATTCATAACACATTTTTGCTATTACTGTTGAAAGGGGTTCTCAGAACCAAAAGAAAAATGTTTGGAACCACTGTTCTAGCTACTTAGTTATCTACTCTTTCTCTCCCCTCCCCTAGGGACAATCCTTAGGGAATGGAATATGAGGATGCCTCAGCTAAGGCCACCACTCCATAAAATTGAACTTCATAGTCTAGCACCTTGGCTCATTCATTCCACAATGAGATAACGGCAAGACCGTCCTAGCAACAAAATAGGCACATTGGCACCATACTTTGTCTTAATTCTCTGGCCACTCGGTTCTCAAGCTCTTACATTAAGAACTGGTCCTGAGATGAAACTTACCTCAGAGGTTCTCTGGTCCTCAGCCTTATACGTGCCATTAGGATTCTCTGCTCTCATCTCAGTCCCTTGCTGGAGGCAGTCGGGTGGATAATAGCACTAGCCACAAAGTCGAGAAAACCAGAGTTCAAATCCTACTTGAGTTATTTACTGGCTGTGTAACCCTGGGCAAGTCACTTAACCTCTGTATTCTTATCTGTAAAATGATTATTTATAGACAATACTACTGTACCTCTTAGAATTGTTTAAAGGATAAAATTAGATAATATATAAAGTATTTTATAAACATGAAAGTACTAGATATACTATCTATCTATCATCATCATGATCATTTTTATCATATCTATTCTCCATCTTCAGATGTAGATTGCTACAGACCCCATAGGGGTATCTGGAAGGCCTCAGCCAGAGCTGTCCCTAAGCAGGACCATCCTTCCCCTTCCTCACTACTCCCGATCTTCCTATCAATCCCCTTTCTATTTTCTTCTCCTGGTCTTTATCCCAGCACGGACCGAAGAAAGCCAGAATCGTCCTCTACTATGACCTTAGGTCCATTCTCCCATTTCTCCTGTTGGGCAGATAGCCTGATGTATCCTGAAAACTAGAAGGCCTTTCTCTCCTCCCTTCAGCACAGTGTTTGACAAACAGTAAGCACTTTAAAATGCTTTTTTCATTCATCCATTCATTCATGCCACGTCTAAAATAAAAATGCTGCCAAGGTTTGCATGATGTGTAACCACCTACCATCTCTCCATTCCAGCACCCTCTATATTCTTTGCCCTTATCAAGTCCAAGATGTCTTCCAACCATGAACAAACCCTATACCCATACCACATAAAGCAGCACTATGCCTACCTCCTGATGGTCCTAAATACTGTGGCCCCCCAAGGCTGCAATCTTCTAGCAGCAGCTACTCCTTCAATGGTAGAATATGGGTAGAAATGCCCTTGAGGAGTGACAATTGTCTCTTTTTCCCAGCTCATCATCATCCCGTGCTCCTGACATTAGCTATAATGGAATAGGGACCAATTCAGTTTAATATAAGTTAATTCAACAAATATTAATTTAACAACTATTGTTTATACAACATTATGTCAGATATTGCTTTCATAGATGTGAGTACAAAGTTTAGATAAGCCCACCTCTTCCTTCTGGGATTTTCAAGTCATTCACTCAATTCAATTAATATTAAGTGTCTATTTTCTTCAAGGCACTTCTGTGCACTAGACAAGTCACCCTACCTCTGTAGGCCTCAGTTTTCTCATCTATAAAAAAGAGGATGTTGAATTAGTTGAACATGTTAAGATCCTTTAGAGATCTAAGTGTACAAGCCTCTGACCCTCTCATGGCTGAATCAATTCTATGCCCAGTAGAGAACACTGGCACAAAAGTACCAATTAATTTTAAGTAATATAAATAATCATGACAAAAAATATAGAAGCTTTGGGCCACCTGAGTTAGTAAACTCCTCCAAACTCCCTGCCTTTTGGATTCTTCATTGAATTTGGACTTCCTGGTTTTGAATTGCCGTTCTAGCACCTAGTCTCCAAATTTAACTCAGCTGCTCAGATTCACCAGCTTGGTCTTGCTTTCTGGATTACCTTCTAATTTGGAACCCTCCCCAACGAACAGTCAGTAGAAAGTACAATGAAGAGGTACAAAACAAAATGCTAATTCACTTGAATTCAATAATCTTTGAAATCAATCTTTGAAGCATCCCTTGAATTCAAGGCAGTGAGGACACAGAAACATGAAATGGTCCCTGTCCCCAAAGAGCTTACAATCTACTACAAGATACACTACGTACACAGATGGAGAGGGAAGAGCCTCATGGAAGGCTTCATGGAGGAGCTGGCACCAAAGAAAAGAAGAAAGATAAGCATTCCCAAAGGCAGACAGAATAAGGGAGAACATTCCAGGCAGAAGGATAACCTGTTCAAAGGCAACTTATCGCAGAGTATGATAAAAAGGGAGGGACAGTTAGCAGATTTAGCTGAAGAAACCTATATTGCAAGAAAACTTGGCCTCAGTAAGAATACTTAACGACACAACAGAAAAAAGGATAGCTTGGATTCTTCTAACTTTTTGCTACTTCAATGATCACAAGCTTCTCTCTGTAACATGTGTGGCTCTCTAATATCTTGATGTGAGATGTCAAGCTGACTGTGAAAGAAGGATGACAAGTGGAAATACTGGAGGGATGTATCATGAGCCCAACTAGAAAGGCGGAGACCAAAACAACTTGAGTCCCTTGCCAAAGTCTGTCACGTCTATGATTAAACAAGGAACTAGAATTCTCTGGTCTTTTCCTTTCACATTCCTCTATGCCTCCCACAGTTAACCCAGCAGCTAACTCAACAGCCTTCCAAGCTACTCATCAGCTCCTATAGGCTTTCTGTGCCAAGTTTTTTTCCTTTGAACTCTCCATCAGCCATCACCTCCTATGGGTTTCCATTTTAGAAAGGGGAATCTCAGGTCTGTTGGTAAGGGCTCCAAATAGATTACAAAGTATTCCCCGTATAAAGTGTGGAACAGAGGAAAGGAGAAGAGGAGGACTGCTGAAGACTCAACTAAAATGAAAAAGAATAAGCCAGAAGCTTTATCTTTTCAAGTGGTAGGAAATCAGAAGGGAAGAAGACATAAGTAGGGTTTTTACTTTAAATTAACAAAACAGTCGTATGGTGGGGAAATTCTAGAAATGGTTCCTTCTATTCAGTTGCTAGAACTCTCTAGAGTGAGAAATAGCACTTACCCCAAGCCTTAGGGAATGTTCAAACAAAACCTTTCTCCTTGTGATGGAGACTTTACTCTAGTCCTTACTTCAGCAGAACCTTTGCAGCAAAATCTTATTAATAACCTTATTTTGATTCTGTTAAATTCTCCAAATAAGTACTAATCAGTGTTATTACAAGTACAGAAAATGAAATCCAACTCCATTCACAATGAGTTTACATTCTAATGAGATAACCACTACATTTAAAAATATAGAGAATATAAAGTATGTGCATATGAATGAACACATGCATTCACATGTGTAAATATACATACATGTACACACAAAGTGTTAAATACAAGATAGTTTGGTAAAGAGGGCACTGGTAGTTGGGAGGACCAGGAAACACTCATTTAGAAGATGGTGAATGAGTTGCATCTTAAAAGAAGAGAGAGAGATTCTATGTGAAAGAGATAAGGAGGCAGTTCTTTCCAGCTATGGGGTATGGTCAGTGCAAAGTCATAGAGGTGAGAGATCCAGTGTCCATCACATATAAAGAACAGAAAGAAGGTCAAATTTACTGGATGGCAGAGTGTGGGATGGGGTGTTTAATGTCTAATGAAGCTGGAAGCCACTGGAGTTAGCTGGAAAAGGGAGTGACGTAATCAAATCTGAGATAAGGAAAATTATTTTGGTAATAGTGCATAGGAATGATTCTAGAAGGGAGAGAATTGAGGCAGAGAGTTCAGCTAGGGGGTCTTTGCAACACTTTAGGGGAGAAGTGGGCTTGAATTAAGGTTTTATCTGCTTTGAGTAGAGAGAAGGAGTCAGCTGCCAGAGATGTTTTGGAGGCAGAAATGACAAGATTTGGCAAATAATTGGATATGTGGAGTAAAGGAGAGTGAAGATTCCAGGGTAATTAATGATGAGATTATGAACACTGGAAGGACAGTGGTGCCTTTGACAAAGGAAAAGAAAAGAGGCAGTTTGGAAGAGGGAAGAGTTTAGGCGAAGGGAAGATAATCAGTTTAATTTCAGACGTGCTGAGTTTTTGATGTCAATGGGACATTGAATTTGAAATGTCTAATAGGTAATTTGGAACTGGAACTGAGGGAGAGCCTGGGACTGGATAGTTAGATCTGGGAGTCATTTGCATATTGTAATAATATTTAGTCTTTAATGCTTTAATGTTTGCAAAGTTCTATATTACACATGAAATATATGTATATATACATACACAACAATGCATATGTGTATTGTGAATGTATATACGTGTGTATGTGTGTATATATATATGTATATATATATATATATATAAAATCTCAATTGATTTTTATAAAAACCCAAAAAAGATGTTATTACTATTCCCATTTTACAGGTGAAGAAACTGAGACTGAGAGAAGTTAAGTGACTTATCCAGGGTCACACAGTGTCTTATACTCCATGTCCAAAGTTCTCATATACCATACAACCTAGTTGCCCTATTAACATTAATAAAATTGATAAATAATCAACAAAAAGGCAAATAAAATGGCATATCTCTCAAAATTCTCCCTGAAATGAAAACTATTTATAATTTTAACTTCTTAAACATTCAATAAGTCAGTGATTTCCTTGCTGTGAGAACTCATTCCTTCATCTGTCCCACTATACTTCCTCTCTTTTTAAGACTTTAATATTCAGTTTATATATAATTACATAAATATAATTTTTAAAATATAATTTTAAAAGTTTATATATAATTATATAAATATAATTATTATAATATTCAGATACCTAGTTGGTATCCCATCTAAATGCCAACCAGGCCCAAACTTGCTTACTTCTAAGAGTAGATTGTGAATAAGTACATTCAGGGTTCTATGGCCATGTACTTTTTAAAAACGTAATATAATCTAAGAAAATAGGAACATTTAATAGGTGCATTTACCACCACCACCACTCCCTGGTACCTTCCACATTGGTCTGTCCATTTATGAAATTCTATCAGTGTTGCTGTAGTCAGCATATTTTTTTCTAATTCTGCTGATCTATTTTTATGTAATTTTTCATGTCTCTCAGAATCTCCTCTTATTATTCATATTCATCATCATATAGCCCAACAATGTCTCATTACATTAATTTACCATCATTTATTCAACCATTCTCCAGTCAATGCATATAGGAGGCATCAGCGATAATATAGAAAACATGTAGGGCTTAAAATCAGCAGACCAGGGGTCGAATAAGACACCTATTAGCTGGGCAAACTTGGGCAATAAGGGCATTGGCTTAAAAAAAAGAAAGGTCCCTGGCAACTCCTATTCAGGCTGAAGAGGGACCCTCTCAGTCAGGTCCAGTGTCCATCAATCAGTATCCTATAGAAATTGGAAGATTTCCATGAGACCATCAGTCAAATTACAATATTCAACGGCCAGCTACTGAACAATAAAGAATGTGATTGCAAACACTGTAGCCTGCTTCAGTTTTCTTCCATTTGGCAGAAGGGAATGGGGGAAGGGATAACTACTTATAGCTCCTACTATGTGCCAGGCACTTCACAAATATTATCTCATTTGATCATCAAGGAGGAAAGAGTGGACTGACTTAGAAGGAAGTTGGTGGATTCTTTCTCATTGGAGGTTTTCAAGGAAAGGCTAGATAACCAATCACTTGTGAACTGTGCTTTAGTAGGGATTCTTTTTGGACTAGAAAACTGTTGAGGTACCTTTCCAGCTGTGAAATTCTATAGCCCTGATTCTACGATTCTTGTGAGAAGTCATTTTTGAAACAGGCACCAATTTATACATTATTTATTTCCATCCAAATACTATGTGTGCCCAAGGGGCTCTTACTTGTACAATTCTGGAAATTTGGACTTAGTCAATAGATTAAATAAACTTTATGTAGTCACCTGGAAACCCAGTCAGTATTTATAATATTGTTCCTATGGGGAAATGCTTTCCAAGTTCCAAACAATGAATTTACAAATGTATACATGAAGTTGACATCATTTTTGGTGGAGTAATAAAGTTTAGAAATTATTTAAGAAGAAAGTTCTTATCTCCTTGGTATCTTCCTTCTGAAGGGATGCCTAAGGTAAAAAAAAATAGCCTTAGAGAGTGACATGAGTCTTAGACAATATAACCCAGCCAAGAGAGACAGAGACATAGAGACAATAACAGAGACACAGAAAGCACAATCTAAAAGATACCAGAAATATGGCTGATGAATTTATCCAATGATACTTATTTAAAGTTTTATTATTTTTTTACTAGGTGGTGATGCAGATAGCCACTGTCCTCAACTAACCTTATCATCATCCAATTGATTATGATGCCTTACCACATTAAGCAGAAGACCTGGAAAAAAATGGCAAGCTTTCTATGCTTCTCAGAAAGTGGACCAATGCCTAGTTCTGTCTCTTTATGAGGGGCCATGCTGATTCACTAAACAAGGCATAAAGATTATTGAGGATCTGCTCAATCAGAATCAGCACTAAGACAATGTCTCTGCAAAAACCCACCACCTCGTTGGCCATGGTACATTTTACTGAGTCCTAATCAGGACATTTTGGCATAATAGATTCCTAGCCCCAAAACATGCTTAGATATTACATTTTACCCTTGGCATAAAATCATTACAGGTAAACACAAACTTATTTTTGTACACACACATATACACATACACACACATACACATAAACATGTACATATACATGCATATGTGTGTACATATGTGTGTATACGTGCATATTTATGTATATGTATATATGTGTGTATATATGTATGTGTGTATGTGTGTATATATATATATATATATATATATATATATATATATATGAAATATCTCCCAGACCTCAGTAGGTCCTACATGATACACAGACTTTTCTGAAACCAGGAGTTCTACAAAATGCACAGTGTGAATTGTTTAGCTTCCATGGCTGCTCTTCATGCAGCGAAGCAAAGGAACATAGACAATATAATCTGTCACAACTCATGCATTCACTAACTCTAGTTATTAGTCCTAAGGCTCAGGCATTTTGGACAGAGGGCTCCTCAAAGCAATATACAATATATATAGACAAGGGATCTACTATGAAGCAGAAGGTGCTTTTCTGTTCAATGTCCTATAGCAAGAAGCCATCTCTGACTGCTTCTTTCCATGACTTAAGTCATCATTTGTGGAGCCAAAGGAATTAACACAATGGTGAGTCCCAGCAAGAGGAAGTCTTCTGCCATCTTGCCGCCCTGAGATTTCTCTCCAAGGTCCTTAGCAAACAGCACCTTTCTCTGGCTATTGTACTATTATACACTTTCTCTTTTGCTCCACATTGGCTTCACACCACTACTCTGAGTAGTGAGGAGAGAGGCAGAAGATGGGTACAGGATAGTCTTCAAAAGACTCCCACATTATAACCCTCCATGATTCATTACATAGTATATACAAAATAGTCTTTAAGAATCCGGGATTACCTCCAATGAGGTAACAAACAACAAGATACATGATACAGAAGCAGGAGAAAGGTGCTCCATATGAGAGAGAGAGACAGACAGACATAAAGAAAGGGGAGAGAGACAGACAGACATAAAGAGAGAAAGGGGAGCGAGAGAAAAAGAGAGAAGGAAAGAGGAGAAGGAAAGAGGGGGTAGGGAGGGGCTAAGACAGCAAGATGGCAGAAAGCTTCATCTTTCTAGGACTTGCATTGTATCTGCTCCCTCTACTCCACAAATCTGATGATACAAGAGGCATTAAAGCAGGATTTTTGCAGAGATTTTCAGTGTTAATTATTATTAGGGGTCAGGACTAGACCAGTGATTTCATCAGCATAGAGAATCCTGGATGAGAAAATTCTCTACCAAGATGCGTCAGCATCTACTGTGTATTTTATTGTCTTAAAGAGTTTCCCACAGCATAAACAGGTGAAGTGACTTTCCCAGAGTCACACAGTCAGTATGTGTCAAAAGTCGGACTTTGAGGTCAATGCTATCCACTGTGTCATGCAGCCTTTCTCATTAATCGCTACAGTGATGACGATGATGATCAACACATATAAGATGTTACAGCACTTGCTTTACATATCATCGCATTTCAGCCTATAAACCTCGTAAAGTAGGTAAAACAGGTAAAACATCCAAGTTTTATAGATGAGAAAACTGGTAGAATTTAAATGAATTGTTCAAGGTCACACAACTAGTAAATAAATAGTGAAGCCAGGACCCAAACCCAGGTCTCATGTTTCCAAACCCACTGCTCTTTCCATTATACTACACTATAGTCAAGTGGGCATTAAAATTGATAATAAATAATAAATCATTGTTGAACATTCACTCATTCTTTTCTTCAGACAAAGAGAGGAACCTTTGCACAGAAAAGGCACTTAAAAAGGCAGGATTCTTAAAAAGACACACAGGTTTTGTACCTTGGTGCTCTTGTACACTCAGTAAAGGACAAGATAATTACATCCTGTCTAGCATGCTGATAAAAAAAATAGCATTAGCCCAAATAATCAGAAAACCTTGAGGATAACATCAGAGCACCCCCTTTTACTAAAATAATCGAGAGCTGAACTCAGGGGATGTGAGATGACACGCAGAATCAATAATGCTTTTGTTGGCTTGGCCCCCCTCAGCCAACCACACTTCTCCACTCAGGCTCCAGACTTCTTTGCATTAACTGCTTAAATTCATTGCACCATTCCCTCACCCCAGGAGGAGGGGGGAAGGCATTGAGGTGGAAAGCCTCCACTTTTACTTTCTTCTCAAAACTGAAGTCATTTGAATTGAGTGAAGACAAGAAGACTATCTCATGATATACAAGGTGGTTCTCACTGAGGCTCAGGGAGGTGATAAAGACTTTTTGACATCACACAAACGACCATAGTCTTGTGCTCCTAGGATCAGGGGATGATGAATCTCCAGGTGGCAGGGAGACTGGAGGTCACCTAGTCCAGTTCTCTCATGTCACCCATGTGGGAATTGGGTCTGAACTTCTGGTCCCCTTCTGAATACTTTTAAACAGTGCCTTGTACATAGGAGGCTAGATCCATAGCTAGAACAAACGCGAGACACCATCTAATTCAACCCCTTGTTGGGGGATGCTCAATAAATGTTGGTTGAATTGGCTGAATTATCTTAAACCTCACAGGAGAGAATAGTTATTAAACATAGTGCCTCTTCACAGCTACATCGCTCCTGGATACATGAAGGAATACTAAGATGAAGAAAACCATACTATATAAAACGAACCAAAAAGTGTCTGGTACATAACAGGCACTTTAAAATGCTTACTGACTTACCAATATCCTTAAAGAGATGCTCTATGGCAAGGGAAAATGAAACACCATCATCTCATGATAAAAAAAATTCCAGGTGACCCAAAGGGCAGTGTGTTAATTATTAAAAATTACTTATATATTACAAAGAGCTTATTGAACAAATATGCAATGAATGGCATAAAAAAGAATCACCCAGCTCATATAAGAGTAGGAAAGGAAGCATGAGAGAACTATGGTGAGGGATAAAGAGGAGCAGTTTACTGCTCTGATTTCCATGAAATATAAAAAAAAAACCCAAGAGGCTGGCTCCCAGGACTTTGAGTAGATTCTCTATGGAGATAGGGCAGGGACAAGAATCCTACAGGACTAGAAGCATGGAAAAGTCTTCATCTTTACCAGAGGAGGGAAGATTGACACTAATGAGTTCACAGACATCTTCAAGCAATAAATAGCAGACTCCTATATTTTGTTCATTCAAGATAAGCCTAGAACTGGAAAACAAATACTGCTGCATTTTATCACTCAAATTTTCATGGTTTTAGAGTTACACGTTGATCTGCGCCTCAGTGTCCTCATCTGTACAAAGGAGAGATGAACAATCAGGTCCCTTCCAGATCTACATGGACAAATCTATTCAAAGATGTTGCCAATAGTATTTCTGGAATGGGAAGGAGTTCGATTCTACAATATAGAATCTATAATATATTCTATATATTCTATATTCTTAAACTTTGAGACTTTAGATTTTTTTTTACCTTCAAACTGCTCCAGAAGATAATCTCAGACATAGCCTTCTTCAAGTTCAGGGCACATTTTCTGCTTTTCAGTCTGTTTCCTGACTACTTTTTCCAGCTTTAATGCATAGTGCCAATCTTCATCAACCTCACAATCCAGAAACATGGGACTCCAGGGGCTACTCCTCAAGCTGGACACTCCACCTTTCACCTCTGTGCATTCACACAAGCTATTTCTCAAGCCTGACATGCGCTTCCTCTTCCTTTCCATTTCCAAGATTCTTCTTCTTCCTTTAAAAATGGCTCCATTCTTTTGCAATCATCCCTGATTCTCCAAGTTGCTAGGCCTCTCTCCCAACTGAAATTATATTATGCTTACTTGGCTAAAAGTGATATCCATGTCCCCTCTACCATCAATAAAACGTAAGTTCCTTGAGGTTAGAAACTGTTTGGCTTTTCGTTTTTTTAAGTTCAGAGCCTAGTACAGTATCAGGTATGTTCTTTTGGGAGGAGGGTTTCGAGGGGAGACT